>NC_142530.1:7100000-7227500 GCF_964205215.1 Stylophora pistillata
GCCATTCTCAAACTACAATATAGATCATTCAATCAGTGGTCTTCCTCGTCGCCAGTTGTAGTATCCCGCCCGGATGGTTCGGATCTAACCAATAACACTCGGATTAAGGTGGCTCAATAGGGTTATGCAAGATCACGAAGGGCGCGCCAGTGACATCAATCGAAAGTTCATATTCTCGTTGTTTTTGCTATTTTTCAAATCAAAGCTACTGAAACATAAAAAACAAGGGCCTAAATTTGCTGTACAACAGTCACCTCTGAAGTCAAGGCTTTTAGTCCCAAATTAAAACTACTCAAATATCACCATTTTTTGACGTCTGTTTGACTTTGATTTCAATTTTCTTCAATTTCCTTCGGTAAAATTTTCTATTATTCTCCGACCTGGTAGAGTCTGACAAGACGAAACTTTTAAAATCGAAAGAAATAGGGGTTGTCAAG
The DNA here is from genome assembly GCF_964205215.1 of Stylophora pistillata. Lineage (NCBI taxonomy): Eukaryota > Metazoa > Cnidaria > Anthozoa > Scleractinia > Pocilloporidae > Stylophora > Stylophora pistillata. The sequence continues at coordinate 7,100,438 of NC_142530.1, forward strand.
GTAGTTTTTTCGCTTTTAACATTTTTGTTGTTTTTTGGCTGAGCGAAAAACTTGTCTTACAAATTTTTCTGATAAATTCACAGCAAGGAAAGTTAAAAGGGTATAACATCTCTGCCAAATTTCAAGGAATTTCACCGAAGGAAATACGAGAAATCTGAGGGGGAACTTTCTATTTTCTCACCTCAAAGTCAATCACGTCATCAGAATAGGAACTCGCCAAGATCGCTATTTGAGCATGCGCGAAATTTCAAACCACGCGGTTTTGTCGAGGACGAATGTGTAAACACGGGCGGTCATTATCTTTGACGTTTTTGTACAAACTGCTTTTGACCTGAAAGTCAGTTGAGAACATATCTTAATTCACTATGCCGCAGAATCCTTGGAAATCTCTTCGAAGTGTTTCAAAATTGCGGAGACTATTCTCGTCGTGTTTGTGACCCTTGGAAGCGATGAGCGACTGGACGATGGCGGTCTCGTCAAAATACACACAAGATCTTTCCGTCCAAATCCTTGGTACAAAATATTTAAATCCTCATATCTTAGGCCACTGCAAGCAATTTTTCGGCAATGCTTTGCTTTATTGGGCTATCCGCATGACCTGGGTTGTACAGCTTTCCTTGAAAAGACAGGAGTCTCTGATGACGGTTGTCAAGATAATAGAGAGCTTAAGCACCAGACGTTCTTGAGGTCACGAACGCCTACCGGAAGTCATTAGAGGACCTATGTACATACTGCGCATGTCATGACGTTCGCGTGGTCACGTCGCAGACGCCAGAACGCCACTTTTCAGGTTGAAGGTAGGACGCCACAAAAATATGCTGTTATCTTGTTTATAGGAGATAAATTATTGACTCAAAACCATAAAAGCTCTTCTGCTTTTCATTAAGTGATTAAAAAACGTTTTCGTAGCGCGTAAAGTGGTTTTTGCGTAATCGATAGATTAAACGGGATTCGACAATGGCAGACAATTTTCTCGCCAAGTCTGAATGAGTTAAGTCATTTGATTTCATGTCCATTTGAATCATCAAATGCAGAACTAAGATTTTTTTAAACCGGGTTTAAGCTTATCACAAATTACTTTGAGCGATGATTTAGAATTAAGACACTTAAACGACATTTAGATACAATAACAAAGTGCAAAATGAGATAGATGATTGTCTTTCTGCATCGGTTGTATTTTGTAACTGCACATTGTATATCGTATGCATCTATGCTAGGTTTTGAGCAACCGACTATAAACATAAGAATAACAAATCTCGCTGTGGTTAACGAATTTAGAAAAAGAGAAATGGTCCTCTAGGCATCCAGATCATGCACTGAAAACTTCATGCTCGTTTGTTCGCATTGTTTACACAACTATGAAGTGGTAAATTTTCAAGTCGCCTAATAAATATGAAAGACGAATTATTCATTCGGTCAAGAGAGTGGGGTAAAGAAACTTATTCCCTTGCCCATTAAGGTCATAACTCTAGCATCTTTTAGCAAAGACATGTTAACTCGGGTAGAAGTCCGTGTCTGAAAAACATCGACTGCTTAACCTTCCTATTTCGCGCCAAGAACGAAGGCCTCGATCCAGTCTTACGCGGCTTCTCTTCCGTTCGTGTTGTCAAGAACGTCTGGTGCTTAAGCTCTCTATTTCAGGTCTTCGGCGGCGTCCTTAACAGAGATTACAGAACTTCTGCTCACCAGCATTTCATCAGACAAAGCCAACCTAGACGAAAGCAAGATTCTTCGAAGAGCGATCACGTCCTCTAGGGCGTCGTGGGCATCAAAGGTGGTTTGAAATAAATGTTCGTAAACAGAACTCTGCCCAGGCTTTGGAAATTTACCTTCTGCGTTTTGGATGGAAGAGTGCTTGCTTTTGATGAGTGATTTCATCAGTGTCAGAGTGTCTGCAAACCGGATGGAACTGATGGAACTGAGCTCCGCGATAAAATTTTCGCCACCGTTTCGAAGAAGTATTGGAATATCAAATGTGGCGGCGTTGTGTCCAGCCAAGATTGTGCAAACAGGCTTTGTGGATCGTGTTGAAGCTGAATCTATGCTGGCCCTCAAAAAAGTTAAGAACTGCTAAGTACTTGCGATAACTCAAAGGCTTCTACTACTCGATTATCTTTGAAAAGTCGGCGGATTCCATGGACAGTTTTAACTGTAAGTTTGTTGACCTTTGACGCGTGAGGATCTGTCTCTGGTTGGTAGAATATAGCATGAGAATTGTTTACCTGACCTATCCACGGCAGTGAGCTGACATACTTCTGCTGATTTTCCCGTTGAATTTGTCTGGATGTCAAATAAAACAAAGTGATAAAATTTACTGTCATCAAATTTTTCCTTTTGAGCTGTGGGTCTCGAAGTGTATTTCGGAATTGCATTTTCGTACTGTTCTTGTTGTTTCGTGACAGCAGCGGTTATATCATAAAGATCAGTGATTGAAAGTTCAGAATTGTTCAACTCCAATGTTGTCGCAGAAGAGTTTAGGCTCAGGCCAATGCCACTTTCATACATGGTACCTTCTTTGCCCTCGTTTTTCGAGGTTTCTGAAATCTGGTGTTTGTAATTGTGATCGACGTCGCTTGAATACAACTGTTGATTTCCTCCGTTTGTCCTTCGAACTTTTCATGTCCATTTTCGTATTATGGTCTACACATAAAAGACCTGGCTCTATGTTAAGTGACGCTGGAGTTTGAGGAATGTACCTGTAACCTAAATTTACTTGAGAGACACTGCAGGACACTCGATAATCATATCTTTCACTTCCCCCGTAAAAGCGAATTTTGGGGTTCTTCGAGCCCACCACACTGTTCATAGACTCGTTACGTTGAGAATTTGCTGCAGGTGCAAGTTTGTTTATAACAATGTCTGTGCTATATTCATCAAAGAGAGATTTCAGGGCTGATTGAAGGCTATCTCCTTGGAGGTCTTTGCCATAGGGAAGATCTCTGTGACAATAATGAGAAGGGTCTTTCTTGTATCGACACCATGTTTCTCTACAACCAGTATGGTCACCAAATGCATGAGGCACAATGCTTTGGATTGCAGATTTCATGTTTGTAGTATCCCCCTTATTTTGTGCAATACAGTATGTAAAGGATTTGACAAGGTAATTTATGACTTTCTGTGACAACACTGAACTGTTGGGGAACTTACTTCGTTGGCTCAAGTTGTATAGGCGTGTTGTAAGGGATCTTTTTATGTGAACTGTATCACTCCATTTTTCCACACCATAGGGTACCTTTTGCTTTAGGGGAGATTCAGTCATTGAATCATCATCCCCAGTGTAAATTGAAAATTTGACATTTGATTTAGTTACCTTATTAAAAAGTTCAACTGCAGCTAAAGGCTCCATTGACTTTGAAGAGCCTGAATGATTTTTTCTGCAGTCGTGGTCATTTGGTTGTTTTCCTGCCTTCTTAGCTTCATCACAGGAGCGGCACATTTTATTTTTTGTTGTGTAGTCAAGGACCTTACCAGTTGAAAGGCCCATGACTGCAGCATGTCCGGTCTTAGAGTTGAAACCTCGCCCCCGTTTCTGCCACCCTATGTCGTAAGAACAGGCAATAGGTACCAAATTGTTCTGGTCAGGCTTGTTACCATTTTCAATTGCCTTCTCTCGTTCAAGGTTTAGGAATTGCTGGCAACTATTTTTTGCTACTAGCTCCATTGCCTTTCCAGCTTCCCTTTCCTGATTTTTAAAAGTTGATGTGTTCAGTGTAGGCACATTGAGGATTGAAAGTAAATTGTTTAAATGGGTGTTGCCCACTCCTGTGTGTAAACAGCCAAGGGCAGCTCTCGTGTTCACATCAAAGGTCAGTGGACCGCGTGCACCAGATCTGTGCTCTTTTGATGTTTTAATGGTGTTTTCCGCATTGCATTGGCTGCATATAACGGTAAACGTGCTTGCCAAGCCACTCTGCTGTTCTTCAATAACATTGCCAAGAGACAAAGGGCCTAGAAATATTGTAAAATACACTGTAAACTAACAGGGAAAAAAGACTCCATCCACAATATTTGTTATGTTCTTTTATACGATAATGGGGTAAAATATGCTATAGTGTAGTTAAAAATAGAGAGAATTTACCGTAATGACGAAATAAGCATTCCTTCAGACCATCTGTAAGGGTTTCTAAATCCACCAGTCTGGATCCTTGTGGCAGGTTCGCCTTCCTCTTAGCTTTATTCTGCTGATGGGAATCAGGGTTAGAGTCAACAGAACAGGTAGGCCGATAATTAGGACAAGCTTGACAGGAAAATCTTACCAAAAATTAAGACTCCCGAATAAAGAAAAATGTGCTGACCTCGCGTGCCCGTGTCATTCGTTTTGCTGGGGGTTCGTCTTCCTTGGATATGTTATCATACTGGAGCTTCCTTTTGGCATTCCGCGTTTTGAACCCTCCGTGTAACCTTTTTATTTTTGTTTCTTTTCTGGTTTCGATCGCTTCCACTTTCCGAAATCGACCTGACCCATTACGGATGTTGTGTAGGCGTTGTGTAAACTTCTGGTCTTTCACTGTCAATATTGTGCTCATTACTGAAAAGTAGCGATGCCGTTTCACTCTCGTCAAGTAAACTTCGCGATTATGTGACAAAAATTGCGCACTCGCGTGAAGCCGCCATGTTTGTTTACATATTTGATGCCAGTTAAAAGCTCGCGCCATTTTCGTACCCATTCTTCGCCCGGCCAAAAAATCCTATTGAGCCACCTTAAACCAACGCACATTAACTTAACAGTTTAATGATTGGACAACGTGTTCTAACAGCAACTCTCGCACGCATGCGCTAATGGGTAATACACTACACCCACGTTTGCATGATTTGAAAGAAAGTCTAAGAGCAACCTAAAGTGAAATAAATGGAGAACAAAAAGACAGAGCACTCTAAGTTTTGACAACCGGATTTAATCAATAACAAATATGTTATTAGATTGAACTAAATGAAATACGGATTTAAAGTTTAAATTCCTGAACTGATTAATGAAGTATGGCTTCAATACCACACGAAGTGGATGAGATTAAGTAATCGTAAGCAAAGTAAAGATTTATCGAACGTTTTCAAGGTGGCATACATTTTCTTTCATTCTGCTTTTCCGTGCCACGTCCTGCAACCTTCAACCAGTAATCAAGCGACTGGCTGATCCCACTTGAAAATATTGATTATCAGAATATGAGCAGCCTAATAATTTGAATGTATCAACAAAGTTGAAATGGTAAATTGGCTACCTTTACGATTATAAAAGCTTACGTTTCGAGCGTTAGCCCTTCGTCGGAGCGAATAGAGGAGTTGTGGGTTGTGTATGCTTTCAAAGGCAGAAAAAGGAGCTACGTGATTGGAGGGAACATGGCAACGAGAAAAACACGAATAAATTAGTGGAATGAAAAGCATTCGTTGATACCTGTGGGATTTAGACTGCTTGTTTGAAAGATGAGCTTTTGTTCAAGAGTTTTCCGGCTTTCCGTGCTACCTAAGTGTAAGGAAAGACCGCAGATTGCCATGTGTTGCTTAGAATGGTTAGGTAAATTAAAATGTCTAGCGACTGGTTTCGATGTGTCTTTGTCATTCCTCTCCACGTCGCGAAGGTGTTCTCGGAATCGGTCACCTAGTCTTCTGCCTGTTTCGCCGACGTAAATCTTTTGCAATGAGTGCAAGTTATGCAATAGATTATATTGGCAGAGGTGCACGTGAAGTGATCGGTGATCTTAATGGATCGTTTGTTTTCCGAAGCGAAACAGAAATTAAACAAACATGTTTATTCGTTACACGATAAACGGTAAACACGGTAAATACCAACGACCGCCAAACAAATTGCCACTCCTGAAAACTCAAAACTTTCAGCTCCTCAAAAAAAAACTTGAACACGTCGAAAAAAAGTCCGCGTGATTTGCTGACGACATTTAACTTACATAATCTCAAAGCACGCGCACGCGAGTCGCGCGCGCACAAGTTCGGTAAAGTCTCCCTAGATACTAAGTCCAGTCCATAGAATAAACACTAGCCATTGTTCATGTTTGTGTGACAGATTTTCTCATTCAAGTCTACAGCTTTGATAATTGACCAGAACAAAGATATGAAGTAGAATAATTGTTGTTTCTATATCTTCTACAAACTTTTGAGCAGAAGCCCCATAAATGGCAGAGAAAGGAGCAGGCAATAAATCTATGGATACCACAGTAGCTCAGCTGAGTGATTTCATCTGCTCCTCGGCTGCTGACTTTGAGCGTCACCTTTGTCAATTCATTTCATCTGGCAGCCGTGAGATAACTTTCCTTTTGGGTGGCAAGACAGGCCTTGGAAAATCTCACCTGACAAATGCGCTAATCGGAGAGGAGCTTGCAGAAGAAGGAGAGGAACTTGACCCACAAACCGATGATGTAAGTCATTTTCTCGCCGGCTATCAGCATACCTTAACGCATAGCTAAGCTGAACGGAACACAACGCGCAATTTTTAATTTTTTTTTAGATTTGGCCATTCACAATCTTATTGTGTATTTAATCCTAAACCATCTCTGATCCCTATATATGGTTTACTCTTGTCTCAACTTCCTCAAAGATTATCATTGCATGCTTGCTCCAAATGACTATGGCCTATGGTGTCTCTATGGGTATGTGACTCTTACTAGAAATTCTAATTGCTCAAACCAGTTCATCCATCAGCTAGACCTCGATCTTTCTTAATGAAAAATTTCAAAATTTTAATTCAGCTTTTCCCTTTTGATGGAAATAAAATTCATGCATGTGTCTCCAGAACCTGCTATGTCAGACACGGTCACGTGGAACTTATGCAATCCATGATGGCATGGGTTGAACAAAATTAAAGATAAGGTGAATAACGCACGATGTCAATTGTGCAATAGAGAAACAAACACTGCAGGATGTAAGGCAAAATTGGGACACATCGTAATGTCAGGTTGGGAGGGGGGGGGGGAGGTGTGGAGAGAGACCCTTAAATACTGAAATAGGAGCCTGAAGGCGTCAGCGGTAGGAGTATCAGTTTCCCCTCACCACTGTGGCCTTGTCATCTTTGTATAAGCGTTTTCGTCCCTTCAAAAACGCCAACATTCCAGTATGCAATGAAACGATGGGGTTGGTGCTAAATTCAACTATGCAATAATTAATAAAATCAAACTCGTCCTTTGCTGTAAGAGAATTTGATTTTTGTTTCCAGGTGACACGATATGATTTTGTAAAGAATGGTGTGAAGATGACTGTCTTCGATACTCCAGGATTGGCAGATGGTACAGGTAACGATGAAAAATACCTGAAGCAAATCAAGAAAAAAGTCAAAGCTGTTGATCTTTTCCTCTTCTGCTTCGACATGACCTCTACCAGATTTCGTGACGACGACGTTTCGACAATCAGGAAGCTCACAAGGACGTTTGGTAGAAGTTTATGGGATCACGCTCTGGTGGTGTTGACCTTTGCCAACAATGTTCAACCGTCAAAGGACGGTGTCACCGAGAAAGATTTCTTCCAAAAACGAATACTTCTTTTTCAGGATAAGATCTGCGAAATGCTCAGTAAGGAAGAAGTTCACGAGAATACCCTGGATAATTTATCGTTCTTACCAGCTGGAGAATGTATGAGGCCAACACTCCCTGACAGAGAAAACTGGTTGACAGCATTTTGGATTGAGGCATTCAAACGTAGCAAGGGAAGTGCAAAACCTGCTTTGCTAACTGCAAACATCGATCGCATGACAATTTCCTTTGGAGGAGATTTATCAGATCTTACATCGGAAACACACCAGGGTGGAAGAGAATGCTCTAAAGAGGAAACGTTTTCCGTTCAAGGCAGCCTGGGAAAGGGTTCGCCAGTATTATCAAGGCGCAATGGAATACGTTATCGAAAAATGCTTGGAAGAATAAAAGCAAAACAAATGTCACCTACGACCATAAGCAACAGTGATACTTCGGTTGACGACGACCATGATAGCGAATCGATTCTTCGAAGAGAATCGGCGTTAGTTTTAAATGAAGTCGAAGAACGATTTCAAGCACGGATGCGAAAAAGGAACGTCCAAGAGCCTAGAGATGAAAAAAGTTTTGGAGAAAAATATCTACAAAATAGCTACGGCAAATGTGCAAGTAGTTTCGGTTACGATATTGACGATAACAATCTGGGACAGTCTGGTCGGACATCTACCACCAAGCTGGAAACAGAAAGACAAACAAAAAGCCCCCACTATTACGAAAAGGCATATTCCCTTCCTCCGTGTTACGATGAAGCTGTAAGAAATCCAGTGCATCTCCCAATGGATGAGTCCTGTTTACAAGACCTGTTTACAGAAATAGCAAAAGAAGCTTTACACAACCATAAACCTGGCAACAACGCTGGAGCGAGAGGTAGTCAGTCCAGTATGGTAAAAATTTACGTGAGATTGTTTAGGAAGACCATAGAGTTAATAAAACGTCTTCTCCGTGGAGAGCAAAACCGAAAAACTGAAATGTAGGAGGACTTGCACGTAAAAAATGGTAAAAATATTAGAAGAGGTGAGCATTGATCGTTCGCAAAGATGTTCAACTTTTTGAAATGTTGTCACTGCCGATTTCGTCGAAACTTTGGCACTCGAAACGTTGCGACTGCTTCCTCTGATCAGATTGACATGTAATCAAAAGCAAGTTTAGCATTTAAAACTTAGAGCTGGTAGAATTAACTTGCTTCAGTATAAAAAAAAATTACTTCGTGGATGGATAATCCGAAATATGACAGAAATCATGATAAAAATGAAAAAAAAAAAAAAAAATTGATGAAGAAAGGTGCCCATCATAAGTTGAGACCTGGTTCTTGACTTACTTCTTGGGAAAGTTTAGCAGCAAAAACAGCCAATAACCTCTGGTCGGCTGATTTATCTTACAAGTATTAACTAAAATATAAATCTGCTTGCCGTTGATTTACGATTTACACTACAACCAAACATTCCATCGCTTTATGGTCTGAAATACACAAAACTTATTTTACTCTTACGCCAGATGATGACCCAGTTTTCTTGGCCATGGCACGATTTATCCTTGTAAAGACACCCTTAATCGAAATTGAATCGCTGAATAATTGGATTTCTTTCACAAACGCGTACTGTATTTGGGAAATTAATTGTTTAAAAAGGTCATCGCCTGCATTCTTATTTATCTCTGTGTTCATCTCTTCAAAACCTATGTAACACCAAAATGTCCTCCCTTCCGCCCCTCTTGACTTTCATAATTGGACTTGGAAAACAAAAATTTAATTTCCTAAGGGTACAGGCCTAAAACAATTAATTCCAAGAGCTGGCTACGCCCCTACTTTTATCGTTACTAACGTAATGACCAATATTATAAATGCTTAAATCTGCTGGTAGATTACTTAGCGCTTACACAAGTGTGTGAATGAATTACAGTGTATAAAATAGTAAGACTAAGAACGATTTCAACGTAGCAAAAGATTTTTGATCGTTTAACTTTAGAAAGTTCCTATATCTGAAAGGATAATTATTTGTGTTTGATAGAAACAGATGCAACCAATAACAACGGAAGAGAATGTAGTATGGTCTTTTTCTAAATAGAAAAGGTGTTACCAAACATTTTAACCAGAAACCTCTTTTACTAAGGAGGTTTTTTTCTAAATCAGAAAATAAATTCATGAGGTGTGCTAAGGATGTGCATATGTCTTCAAGGCCTATCATACGACTTCATTCCATTTAAAATTACTGGAAAACTCCGCCATCCCTCGTGAAAAAAGGCTGCACCGACAAACCAAACAGTGTGAACCACGGGTCAATGTGTGCTATCGTAAGGTTATCTTATTTTCTAGGAACGCGATATAACTTCGCGCTGTCATTCATTAAAAATTCAAAGTTAGCAACACTACTCTAGCTCTCAAGCAAAAGTCGTTATTAGTTCGTCCAAGAACAGTATACCTTTGAGTTGGGGTGCTTCTCAATTACAACTTGAAATCGAGGCATGAATTTGTCAGGTCTCTTGGTTGTTTTTTCTCATCATTGATTTACACTCATAACACAAGAGAGACATTGATTGCTTATACAACGCGCTATAATCAAGGCATTAGAACAAGACCGTGACCGCAAGTAGTGATAACGAGAAATTGCCATATCTTTTCTTGTCATGAAATGACTAGCTTGCAAGCCCAAAGGCCACTTCAGCTTTTGTTTGCGTGAAAGAGTAATTTACCGTATGAAAACAGGTGACGGGAATAAAGAGATACTGCGTTGACAAAACACTAAATTCTCATTGGGAATTTAGTATGAAAGCTCTCTTAGATCAACTTTTTCCAAAAACTATGACAGAAGTTTGTTAGTAAGAAAAAAGAAAAAAAAAAACAGAACACACCAAATTCATTAAGTAAAGAACTTGCTTACTCACTTTTGAGGTAAGTAAATCAATTTTATATTCCGAGGGAAAACTAAAGAAAGTTCCGGCCATTCTGGGGATTGAGACTACGAGCCTATGTTTCCTTGAGTGCTGGAGTCACCTGAGGGGTTGAATGAAAAAGGTGGCTACGGCGTCATTCTTCCTCAAACATAAATTAACTTTTAAAGCAGAACTTGATCACAGCCTTACCACTTCAAGACTTTGTCTTTAACACTACTCCATGTCACTTAGCGTTACTTTTCTACATTACGGGTAAACAAAAGTTTCCGTTTATGTCGATAAAGAACAGTGCAAAGAAAAAACTGACATTGAACTAAATGAGGATTTTAGAAATTTCAATGCGAATAACAAAAAAAAAAAAAAGTAGAAATTTGTGAAAATATTTTCCAACGGAGTATAGCCTAAAGTTGAAAAGGTATTTCATGTTTTGAAAATTTTGTATGATATTTGTTAGTTGTTATCTATTTTTTTGAGATGAATATTTTATGATGACTGATATGCAAATGCACGGATGTTTAATAGTATTACCCCGCAGGATAAAATGAGAGACAAAAGTACAAAGACAAGTGTTATTTGTCTTGACCAATCGCCTCGTAGACAGTCAAATCGTCTCGCTCAAACATCATCTTTTTTTAAACAGGCTTCCACAATCAGACAGATTGACATAATCTAGCAATGGCAGAGAAAGAACTTCAGGGGAAAGTAGAAAGCGGATCCAAAAATCCAACAAAGCAGGCCTGTGAGGTGATATTTGGGAAAGGAAATCTCGAATATCAAATAGAACAATTTGTTAAGTCAGGTGGTCGAAGTGTTCAAATTCTTTTGAGTGGTAAGACAGGTGTGGGAAAGTCTGCCTTAACTAATGCACCCATCGGAAAAGAACTAGCCAGGGAAGGGGAAAATTTGGATGCAATTACAGATGAGGTAAGTGAATCAAAAAGTGTTATAAACTTATACCAGAATAAGATCCAAAAACCAACGTTGTTAAAAGAGAAATCATAAAGTTTGCCGTCGAAAAAGCGACAGCAACAAAGAGAAAAAATATTCCAAGTAAAGTACAGTGATCTAAACATATCAAATAGTGTAAGGACGACAAATTTTACGGTTTTTCCAACGGTAAAAAGCGCTGGTATCAATTTCTTGAATTATCTGGCATATTATCCATTTAAACGCTAGTCTGCGGGCATGATCTCATTGGCACCGCGAAATGAGCGGCAAAGTTTCGAGCCAGCGAACAATGTGAAAGCGGTCTGAGAAGGTGATGTCAGTGGCCAGGTCCCTCACTTGCAGATTTCGCCGCTGGTGCCGCAGCGCTAGTGATTTTCTGCTCTCAGGGTACTTGATCTATTGCTGGGCTAGTTGTGTTCATTGCTACATCTCTTAATGGTGCGTCTGCTTTTAATATTCTCTAGGTAACAGGATATCTGTTTGAAATAAACAACGTCACCATTACGATTTTCGACACCCCGGGGCTGGCAGATGGAAAAGGTAAAGACGAGGAGTATCTGAGGAAAATAAAGCAGCAGGATATCGAGTTTGACGTGTTCTTGTTCCTTATTGAAATGAATACCATAAGATTCCGCAACGACGACTTGGAGACAATGAAAAAGTTGACGGAAATATTGGGGCGGCGGGTTTGGAAAAACGCCGTGGTGGTTCTAACTTTCGCCAACGAAGTTCGCCCAATATCAACCAAGAAGGAAAAAGGGGTCTCTGAGAAGCAATTTTTCAAAGACCGCTTTCTGGATTTTAAGAAGAAGATGAAAGATGTCTTGAAAGCGCTTGACGTGAGTGAAGACACCGTTGATAATGTGCCAGTGGTGCCAGCTGGGGTCTTGTATGAGCCACGACTTCCAGACAGGGACAACTGGCTGACAGCAGTGTGGGTTACGGTGTTTAAACGCCTCAACAGAAATGCAAAGGCTCCATTTTTGCTTGCAAATGTCGACCGCTTCTCATTTTCACATCTGTCGCCTGCCAACGAGAACAAGCTAGAAAGTCCCTGGAGTGCAAGATCTCGGGGTCCAGATCCCGAGGAAATGCAAGCAGTAAGAGGAATAAGGAAAAAGATGCAAGATATCTCATTTGAGAAACAGTTGATGGGGTGCATTCAGAAGCCACGAAAATATGATGAGTTTGGTAACAAGAGCACTATTCAGGAAGATGAAGCTGTATGTGTTTCCTCTATCGAAATGGACGAGGAATCCTCCAAACACATCGTGTACGAGTTGGTAGGAGAAGATGATGGAAGTCTCATGGGGTGTTTCGTCAACTCTACGTTTGAGTTCGTCTACCAAAATTTCTTTGGTGGGATCATAAAATTCCTCAAGAGAAATTACTGAAGTATAAACGCCCAGGAAACAGCCAATTTGAACTTTGTGAGTCGTGCATCTAGAGACTTTGGGTAATAATATATACTTATTAGCCTTAAATTCAGCCATCATATGCATCTGTCTTCTTTGACGAGAAGGTCAAAGCAAAATACTTTTTGTTTCAAGTACACTTTCCGACATGAATTGTTTTGGAAAATCTCGATGATTTGCTCCAATATATTCTTATCGTAGGCTAGTAATAAGGATCGCTTGATAAGACGAAAAACTGCAACCTTTTTAGCTTTGAAAAAAACAGGGTAGATATAAAAGGAGGCACTATTAACTATTGATTAGTTTAACTTTTCAAATTGTGACCAATAAGGAAAAAAAAACTGTTCCGATACATTAAAATTTTTGAGGTAAGATGTAATGGAAAATTAATATTCCTTTGAGACTATGATTGTAGAATCGTCAATTTTGTATCTATCCCTACAGTGACCATAGTGCAACTTTTTGTCTCCAAAACTAGATCTGAGAAAACTTTCTTTTTTTTAGTCACAGAATTTCAAGGTACACGAATAAACTAAATAAAAGCTGCGTTTTAATGACTGTGTAAGGGTTAAACTCAATCCAGGCCTAAACTCAATCAGTACAGTGACGCCTCCCCGGAACCCCTCCCCACTCGTTCGTCAACTGCTGACCGCGTTAAATCAGTGCAGGGTCTGTGCACTAGTTTCTCCTGTTACGCACTAAAATGCTTTGTAGTTTAATCTCTTTCATTGCTGAGGTAACTCACACTGCCTTCGTCCGAGACCATTAGAGATGACGGGTGGGACTGTTAGACAAATACACGAAAGACTTTGAGACTGAACCCTACAATTACAGGAACAAACGAGCATTTGTCTTATCTTTCAAGGTAGGTTAAATAAAGTTATTTGTTCAATTTTCCGATAGATATCTTTGAGTACATCACAAGCATCCAGGGTTGTAAGAGAAATTTCGCAGAGATACGATATGCAGTGCGTTATGAGAGCTTTACAAGCACATGCGCTGTCGCCAGTTTATTCAGATCTGTAGAATCTTTCGATACGACCGACGATGAAATCTGGTTAACATTTGTTCGAAACTTCATTGTTTGTCGCCGTTGCGAACTAAATATCACTGATTACAATTGTAACCTTGTTAAAGTACTCTGCGAGATCCACTTTAGAAGGAGTTCGATCCGGTTTCCAGTCGAAAATTGACTGAGCACGAACTAGTTTTGCGGGATCATCAATAGAAAGAAGTTTTTGACGGGATTTGAACAGTTTTAGACAAATCGTCGTTATATAAATTGCCGTAAGATGTTTGTTCTTTTTCTAAGAATCCTCCCGTTCTTTTCTCGATAACATTGTTGTTTTATAAACTAATTAACGACTGACGCACAAGGTTACCAAAAAAATCCTATAGAAAAAAATAAATATTCACATAAATTCAGCATCCTATGATCACAAAAATAGCCTGTTTGTATAATTTCATGGGAAAACTGAGAGCATTGTTAAAGCGAACTAAGGTTCCACGAATACTCCTGACCATATTTCTCGGTATCAGCGTTGTTTGATCAACTGCTTAACAACTGACATAGAACATAACCTACAAAATGTCTTGTGGTCACAATAATAGCCTGTTTTTTTAATTCGAAAGAAATTTTAGGTACAACACAAATGTAGTGTATAAATTTTTTATCGCTGTAAACACTTTTTGTTAATTTTTGATTAAATCTTAACTTGTATTGATGGCGAATTGTATTTTTAATAGTATTTTTATGAGCTGATCACCGGTTTATACCAGCGTTTTTTTATGTTGAATTCACTGATCGGTTTTATCAGTTTAAATAAAGCTTTTAGTATTGTTATTACTCTTAGAGCGAAGTAAGGTTCCAAGAATCAATCGCGTCCTTTTCTCGATAACAGCCTTGTTTGATAACCGGCTAACAGATAAGGCTGTTACCAATAACTACGGACCGCGTTAAATGCAAGGCCTGTGCATAATTTCTCCTGTTATGCACTTCAATGCACTTTTGTCTAATTTATTGCTAGGGTAACTCACACTGCCTTTGTCCGAGACCGTGTGAGATACCAGTGTGATTGTCAGACAAATTCGCGAAAGACTTTAAGACTGAAACCTACAAATAAAGGAACAAACGAGCATTCGTCTTATCTTTCAAGGTAGGTTAAATAGATTTACTTATACAATTTGCTAATAGCTATCTTGCAATGCATCACAGGCATTCAGCGTTGTTAGTTAAGAGAAATTCTACAAAGGTATGCTATGCAGCGCGTCACGAGAGTTTCATAAGCACATGCCGTCGTTTATTTTGTAGAATCTTTTGATTCGTCCGGGGATGAGATCTGATTTACATACCGTTCGAAACTTCAATAGTTGTCGCCGTTACGAACCATATATCGCTAATTGTTATAAATAAAACGCAGCGAGATCCATGTAAGGAGTAGCTCGAGACTATTTCTAGGCGAGTATGGACTACCATGATTGATAGCACGAACTACTTTTGCACATCAAGAAAAAGAAGTTAACAGGATTTGAAAAGTTTAAACCCTATTCCAAAACATATTTCAGACAAATCGTCGTTCGATAAATTGCCGCAAGATTTGGTAAGAGTACCATATAACCCCATACATTAATTATGCATTCAGACTAGTAGACTTTGTTTTTAAAGTTTTGTCGTGAAAGACAAAGAAGTGGAATGCATAATTAATGTATGGGGTTATATGGTGCTCTTTCCTAAGATTTTTGTTCTTTTTCCAAGAATCCCCAAGTCCTTTTCTCAATAACACTGTTGTTTAATAAACTGATTAACAACTGACGCACAAGGTTACCAACAAAATCTCTAACAGATTAAAAAAATGCTGACCAAAATTCAGCGCCTCATGGTCACAACAATAGCCTGTTTGTATAATATTTAATGAAAAAGCAAGAGCCCTCTTTGAGCGAATTAGGGTTCCAAGAATGCTCGCGTCCTTTTCTCGATACCATCGATGTTTGATATACTGATTAACGACTGATGCACAGTCGAACCTCGATTATCCGGACTCATTGGGACTAAACGAAATAGTCCGGATAATCGAGGGTCCAGATAATCGAGAACACGAATATTAATGGGGCATAGAAAGCTTTGTCGAGCTGTTCATTATGTGCAACCCCATAGCGGTTTACGCTTCAGTCCTTCGCTGTTCTCTAATTAAGTTGTCGGCAAACTTTATGATCTTTTCTTTGTTCTTGTTGATACTCAGATATCTGCTGCTTACTAATGCCATATTCAACTAACATATTGGCTCCTTTTTCTCCTTTCTCTAATCGCGAAATTATAGACTGTTCATCTTTTATGGAAAGAATGGATCGCTTACGCCCCAAGGGCATTGTGATCGTGAATAACAGTCGCGACGCTGTGTAGCTTGTTTATCTTGCTTACCACGCCGAACGAGCCAACAGAACGTGAAATCTCACTTAATTATAAAGATATCGACCAAAATTCAGCGTCTCGGGATCACAAAAATAGCCTTTTAATATAATTTGAGAGAAAAAAATGAGCATTCTTAGAGTGAACTAAGGTTCCAAGAATCCTCGCGTCCTTTCCTCGATAAAAGCGTTGTTTGATAAACTGGTGAACGACTGACATACAAATTTACCTACAAAATCCAACAGATTATAAAAATTTTGGCTAGAACTCAGCGTCTTACGGTCACAAAATTAGCCTGTTTGTATTATTTGAAAGAAATACTAAGCACTCTTACGGCGAACTTAGGTTCCAAGAATCCTCGTGTCCTTTTCTCGATAACAGCACTGTTTGATAACCAGCTGACAGATAAGGTTACCAACAAAAGCCAACGAATGCCAAAATATTTACCAAAGCTGGGCTTGTAGGGTCACAAAAGCTATAGCTTGTTTGCATAATTTGATAGAAAAACTCAGAACACTCTTTAAACGAAATAAAGTTCCAAGAATCCTCGCTTCAGTTTTCTCATTAACAGCTTTATATGATATATGTCTGACAGATAAGGTTACCAACAAAAGCCAACGGATTACCAAAATACCTGAATAAAACTCAGCGTCTTATGGTCACGAAATAGCCTACGTTTGCATGATTTGAAAGAAAGTCTAAGAGCAACCTAAAGTGAAATAAATGGAGAACAAAAAGACAGAGCACTCTAAGTTTTGACAAACGGATTTAATCAATAACAAATATGTTATTAGATTGAACTAAATGAAATACGGATTTAAAGTTTGAATTCCTGAACTGATTAATGAAGTATGGCTTCAATACCACACGAAGTGGATGAGATTAAGTAATCGTAAGCAAAGTAAAGATTTATCGAACGTTTTCAAGGTGGCATAAATTTTCTTTCATTCTGCTTTTCTGTGCCAAGTCCTGCAACCTTCAACCAGTAATCAAGCGACTGGCTGATCCCACTTGAAAATTTTGATTATCAGAATATGAGTAGCCTAATAATTTGAATGTATCAACAAAGTTGAAATGGTAAATTGGCTACCGTTACGATTATAAAAGCTTACGTTTCGAGCGTTAGCCCTTCGTCGGAGCGAACAGAGGAATTGTGGGTTGTGTGTGCTTTTAAAAGCAGAAAAAGGAGCTACGTGATTGGAGGGAACATGGCAACGAGAAAAACACGAATAAATTAGTGGAATGAAAAGCATTCGTTGATACCTGTGGGATTTAGACTGCTGGTTTGAAAGATGAGCTTTTGTTCAAGAGTTTTCCGGCTTTCCGTGCTACCTAAGTGTAAGGAAAGATCGCAGATTGCCATGTGTTGCTTAGAATGGTTAGGTAAATTAAAATGTCTAGCGACTGGTTTCGATGTGTCTTTGTCATTCCTCTCCACGTCGCGAAGGTGTTCTCGGAATCGGTCACCTAGTCTTCTGCCTTTTTCGCCGACGTAAATCTTTTGCAATAAGTGCAAGTTATGCAATAGATTACATTGGCAGAGGTGTACGTGAAGTGATCGGTGATCTTAATGGATCGTTTGGGTCGCGATATTTTCTCAGTGTTGTGAATTAAAGGACACGTTTTGCATCGTGCACGAGCGCATTTAAAAGTGCTTGGTTGGTCATTAGTCTGAAAAGAACTTCTGACCAAAAAATTGCCTATGTTTTTGTCGCGTTTGAATGAAATGAGCGGAGGCTGCGAAAAGATAGTGCTTGTCTCTGGATCGTTTTGAAGTAGTTTAACGTTTTTAAGAATGATGAATTTAACTGAGTAGTTGTGAGGGTGAAACGTGAGAGTGAATGGAATGCGGTCGGAATCTTCCTTATGCGATGTTTGTAGTGCTGAATGTCGATCGATAAGTTGGGCGCGGTGGTAACCCGCTTGAACGACAGAATCAGGGTAACCACGTTTATCGAAAAACTGGCTCATTGACTCTGATTTGTGGTGGAAATCAGTATCATCACTACATAAACGACGAAGTCTTAGAAACTGAGAAAAAGGAATGGAATTCTTAACTTGAGATGGACGCGAAGACGAATACAAAAAGTAATTATGCGAGTCTGTAGGTTTGTAATACACACTAGTGCATAAACCGTTGCCTTCAATTGAAACTTTGATGTCTAAAAAGGATAAAGAATTGTCAGAAATTTCCCAGGTATATTTCAGAGCCGGGTGAAAAGAATTGACTGCGGTTATGAATTGAGTCAGCTCCTCTCTGGTATTGGAGGTGGCGCCGATACAGTCGTCGATGTAGCGACCGTATAGTTCAGGTTTGGAGCCGTTGTATTGGCTGGAAAATTGGTGTTCGACAAAACCTACAAAAAGATTGGCATAGCTAGGTCCCATTTTGGTACCCATGGCTACACCATTGGTTTGTTTGAAAAAGTTGTCCCCGAATGAAAAACAATTGAGTGCGGAGCACTAGTTCGGCTAAGCGTAGAAGTGTTTCAGATTTAGGTTCCTTAACAGTACGTTGATCAAAAAATTGTTTAAGGGCCAGAAGACCTTCGCCACTAGGAATGACAGTGTAAAGAGACGTAATATACATGGTGAAAAGAAGTTTCTTTTGGCCAAGGAAATTAAAGTCGCGAAAAATTTGAAGAGCGTTTTGGCTGTCTTTAATATATGATGGTAAAGTTTTGACGATGGGAGCCATAATTTTGTCTAGATAGCTGGAGATAAGTTCGGTATGGCAACTGCAAGCCGAGACAATGGGCCGACCCGGGTTGTTAGGTTTGTGAATAAAAGGTAAAAAGTAAATGCAAGAAGTTCTAGGAGTGATGAGATTTTTTGCTGTGGCCGGCAATTCTTGTTTAGTTATGAGTTGGTTGATCGTATTCTTGACGGTGTTGTTATTGTTGGCAGTGAGGTCTTTGTCGACCTTTTGATAAAAAGAGGTGTCAGAAAGTTGCCGCAAGGCTTGTTTTTGGTAGAGGTCGGTGCGCCAAACAACGACTGAGCCGCCCTTATCGGCCGTTTTGATAACTATGTCTTTGCGTTTTCTAAGGCTTTTTAGAGCCGACCACTCTTCAGAGAAGAGATTGGAAAATTTGGTAATGCGATTGAAATTAAGTTTGTTGATATCGTGGCGACATTTTTTGATAGAAAAGTCTAATGATGCGAACTGACCCTCCGGAGGAGTCCATTTAGACTTTCGAGTCTAAAGTGTTTCAAAAGTGTCTTTGTTCGAGGTGTTAGAATCATCCTCTTTGTCGTGAAAAAAGGCTTTTAATTGAACGCGGCGAAGGAATTTTTCTACGTCTTGTTTAATTGGGAATTCGTCCGTTGTTTTAGAAATGGGGACGAAATTTAAGCCCTTACTAAGCACGGATTTTTCTGAATCGGAAAGTGAGAGGTTTTCTGGAATGGTAACTACAGTTTTGAGTAGCCTAAGTATGATTTCTTGTTTATGCTTAATAAGCTGAACTTTCGTCTTTTCAAGTAATGATTCACCATTATTTTAACAAATCAATTCGTTAAAGGCAGTGACACGAATGAAGTGCGCGTGATTGAAACTCCCTTGATAATCCAACTTAACGCCAGTGGCCCTCTGGAAATTTTGCTTTCGTTGGCACAGTCTTTTGGCTGAGAAAATCAAACAACCTATTAATATTTTGACTTTTGAGTACTACGTTTTTCTTTCTACCTTTTTATCCATCATGGTTTGGCCAATTTACACGTGGTTTGTTTTACTCCTCTTTACATTTATAAATATTATTTTATTTCAGACTGTGATATCAAGAATGGCACAGGAAGGGACCCCAGAAAAAAGCTCTGATGCTTCAGCAACCGATGTTAGTCAGATTATCTTTGGTGCAAAAAACTTGGAGTATCAGATCGATCAGTTTGTCAGTTCCGGTGGCCAGTCTGTTAATATCCTCCTGAGTGGTAAGACCGGAGTTGGCAAGTCACATTTGACAAATGCACTCATTGGAGAAAACCTTGCGTTAGAAGGATATGACATTGACCCACAAACTGATGACGTAAGCTACTTTGATATTGACAGTTGATTCACCTTTGGAATATCCTGAGTTTTTTTCATCCGCGAGTTACTGTGAATTACTTGTAAATGGGAAAAAAAAAATATTTTGCGTCTTTCTCAGCAGTATATGTCTAAACTCTAGGGGAAGAGGAACGTAATTTGAAGCGAAAGAATTGGGCAGAAAAAAGGAGGATAGACTGATTTTGGCCAGAACTCTCTCTGTTCCCATTTCCCTCCGGAGAGTACCACCTTTAATTTGGTACCTGAAATCAAGAAAGATTTAGTGAATGCTACAATTGGTATTAGGTAAAAAGTTACTAGAAGGATAAGGAAAACCCATTTTCTAAGGTCTCTTAGAGAGACAGGGCTTACCTCGCCGGGCATTAATTTCCTGCTTTATGTCCATAAGGTAACTCCTTATAAGGTTGTAAAAAACGGCGTAAGCATCACAGTGTACGACACTCCAGGACTAGCAGATGCAACCGGCAATGATGAAGAATATCTGCGGAAAATCAAAGAGAAAGTAACCCATTTCGACCTGTTTCTGTTTTGCACTGAGATGACCAGTAAACGATTCCGCACCGACGACTTGGAAACGATAAAGAAGCTTACAGCAGCTTTAGGGGAGAAACTTTGGGACCATGCTCTGGTGGTTTTAACCTTTGCGAACGAAGTCCCACTATCGCCGACCAAGAAGAAGGATGACAGACCTGAAGTAAACGTCTTCAATGACCGCTTTTTAGCTTTCAAGAAAGCGATAAAGAAACATTTGGTTGCTATCGGAGTGCCTGAGATAACAGTGACCAATGTGCCATTTACACCAGCCGGGGAGTTAGATGATCCAAGACTGCCAGATAGAGAAGACTGGTTGACAGCGTTTTGGGTCGCGGCTTTCAAACGTATCAACAGGAACGCAAAAGCTGCTTTCCTAATGGCAAATGTCGATCGTATTGCATTTTCTTCCACCTTTGGTGAGGGAAACGAAGAAGACAAAGGAAGGAAAGTTGGCAATGTTGTGAACCTTGGCCCTCAGTTCAGTGGTTTATCTACCGAAGAAAGGAATGCAATTAAAGTATTGCGAGGAAAATGGCAAGAGTTTTCTTTTGACAAAATATCGAGCCTCTGTCTCGAAGAAGGGGAGTGCCTCACAACAACTAGCCAGTCCAGTGGTTTATCCACCGAAGAAAGGGATGCAATTAAAGTATTAAGAGAGAAATGGCCAGAGTTTTCCTTTGACAAATTGTCGAGCCTCGGTTTGGAGAAAACTGAGGCGTCCGATGAGGCTGAAGAGGAAGGCCCCACACCACCTGGCCAGTCCACTGGTTTATCCATCGAAGAAAGAAATGCAATCAAAGACGTACGAAGAAGATTGCAAAAGCGTTCCTTTGACAAAACGTTGAGCCTCTGTTTGGAGAAAACTGAAACGTCCGATGAACCTGAAGAGGAATGCCCCACACCACCCGGCCAGGTTGCAAAGGTGTCAGGCCCCTCTATCAAAGTGGACGAAACTAACTCTAAAGACCTCATTAATGAGGTGCTCGGCGATATAACAGGGCAACTCATCGGTGAGCTGACCAATGCTAAATTTGGTAGAGAGTACCAAACATTCTTTGGCTGGTTAATGAAGTATTTTAAGAGGTCTTACCCAAGTTCCCGACCTCCTTCAGTTTTAAAGGCTAGACCATTAAGCATGACAAAATGATCCAATGGTGACCAAAAGAGAGAGAAAGAGGAAAACTGTGTACCATCAAAAATATTTACCAGTTAGACGATGAACTGATATTCTATAAACAAGAATGAACTCTATATACTTAAACGGTTCATACTTCGTTTCTAAACTCAAATGTGCTGTAGGAAAAGGTTTTATTTTGCATTTTATGTGTAGGTGGGAATTTTTAAGGCTCTTTAGAGATCTAAGCGTCCCTTTTGTTACAAGATAAGACGAGTTTTAAGCATCTGCAGACAAAGTTGCTAAGTAAAATGAAGCTGTTTGATACAGGGGACCGATAAATTAAACTTTGGGAAATAGCTTTTTTGTGATCTGTCTTGAGTTTGTGGTTTTAGTAACACCATCCAGAAAAAAATGATATTGGAGTTTTTGCTTCCGGGCTTGAAGCTTACGATAAAGGTGGGCAAAGGTATTTACCAGGCGTTTGTGAATTAATAATAATAATTTAATAATTTATTTTCCTATATAGCGCCCTTTAAAATTATAGGATAATTAAAGGCGCAATTGTGATAGGAAAAAAGCAATTGTGATAGGAAAAAGCCTTCTTTTAGTTCTTCGTTGTTTAATTTCCAGTTCAACTGCCAATTTCAAAGAGTCACATAAACTAGAGGTCTTCGCGTAAAGCAAACTAACTTTTTGTGCAATGAGGACCTTAAACTGACAACGAAGAAATGTTTGTGTTCCACGGCACAACAATGAAGTAATTGTGTGTACTCAGGGCTTGCAATGTCTTCATTAGAGATTAAAGTCAGTCATTCCAACTGATCTCTATTCAGGGGGGTTTGAAATGCCTACTTATCCACTCTAATTCACCTAAGAGGATAAGAATTCCTAAACAGAACGTCATTATAAAGTTCTGAAGATACAGATGAGGCTCGCTTGAATTTACATATTCCCCGTGCCTACTCAGTGGGCACAGGTTGTATTTGTTTCCTATCGCGCTACCAGGAGAACGGCCATTATTTACCTCCTAGGGGGATAGGGGGTGCAGAGGATTTTGTTTGTGTCACGATAAAAATTACCTGACCCTCGCCCCTGCTAGAGCTAGCGATGCACCCAGCGATTTTATGTGCCGAGTGCAGCGATCGGTGAAAATCGCCAGGTGTGCCTGGTGCCGGGTGATTGCGATTTTCGCCTGTCGCCGCGATCAGATATCGGCGAATTAAAATCGAATTAAAATCGAATTAAAATCGCGAATTTAAATCGCCAGATGTGTCGCCGGGCTAAAACTCTGGGCCTAGTTGTTCGAAGGCCGATTAGCACTCACCTAGGGTTAACTTGTAATCCAGGTATCTATATTTCGTGGTTCAAAAGCCGTTTTGGGATAACTTTCCCAATCTCTTTAGAGCACTCAGTCGTCAAATTGTAAACAAATTAAATTCAACTGAATTTTCTTTGAAGCTTTCAGATCTAAAAAAAAAAATTTTACACTAACCTGGAGTTATCTTAACTCACCTTTAACAACTCGGCCCTGTAGTTTTCTAAGGAATCCCTTCATTTCCCCTTTCTCGCTCCGGGACTTTCGCATTTCTCAGATTACTTTTCACACAATGCAACAAGGTCTGTGTTGACGCAAAGGTCTGTGTTGATGCAATACAAAGTTACACTGCGTCATACTTACTTTGTTTTGTGCACGTGATAGGCACTGCTCTTCTGCGTCTCCCTGAGATAAATTCTTGACAGTCAGTCTAAAAGGTTAGTGCACATTCATTTAATTTCTCCAGAAAACGATTATTTTAAGGCAAGAAAATTATTTTAGATAAATCTTCGAACCGTGACACATTTTCGGGTGGGTTTCTCGATATCGAAAGTAATTCTGTTTTGATTTGCTAAAACTTGAAGATGAGCGTTTTAGGAATTGAGCGTAGGTAGATGATTTAACAATAATTACGAGCAGCGAAGTAAATGATAAATGACTCGTTTATCGTAATTGATAGAAGGAACTTTGCGCTTTATCGTAGAATATTCATTGCCTCCCTACTGTATTAAAAAGGGATCGTTCAATTTGGTGGAAACTTTTGATTAGTTCAACGTTTCAAAATGTTGTAGGATGCTTCGCTCGCCATTTAAAGTTTGGAAAAGGGCAGCACCACTTAAATTAACTTTGTATCCATATTCCTCAGCTGTGATGTTATCATTTAGACTTGTAAGCTGTCACAGTGTGGAGCGGTCAACCTTTACTTGAAATGTCTCCCAAAGAATTTCATGCGGCAACCTTTCTCCCATCGGTCTAATATTATAATTCAACGATTCAGTTCCGTTAAATAGGATTGACTTTCGTAGAAAGAGGAACAACGCAAACAGCTTAAAACGTAGATACAGTGGAACCTCGATTTAACGAAGCGCCCAGGGACTGAGGAAATTGATTCTTTATATCGAGGGTTCGTTGTATCGAAAACATTGTGTGACCTTTTCACACAATGCAACAAGGTCTGTGTTGACGCAAAGGTCTGTGTTGATGCAATACAAAGTTACACTGCGTCATACTTACTTTGTTTTGTGCACGTGATAGGCACTGCTCTTCTGCGTCTCCCTGAGATAAATTCTTGACAGTCAGTCTAAAAGGTTAGTGCACATTCATTTAATTTCTCTAGAAAACGATTATTTTAAAGCAAGAAAATTATTTTAGATAAATCTTCGAACCGTGACACATTTCCGGGTGGGTTTCTCGATATCGAAAGTAATTCTGTTTTGATTTGCTAAAACTTGAAGATGAGCGTTTTAGGAATTGAGCGTAGGTAGATGATTTAACAATAATTACGAGCAGCGAAGTAAATGATAAATGACTCGTTTATCGTAATTGATAGAAGGAACTTTGCGCTTTATCGTAGAATATTCATTGCCTCCCTACTGTATTAAAAAGGGATCGTTCAATTTGGTGGAAACTTTTGATTAGTTCAACGTTTCAAAATGTTGTAGGATGCTTCGCTCGCCATTTAAAGTTTGGAAAAGGGCAGCACCACTTAAATTAACTTTGTATCCATATTCCTCAGCTGTGATGTTATCATTTAGACTTGTAAGCTGTCACAGTGTGGAGCGGTCAACCTTTACTTGAAATGTCTCCCAAAGAATTTCATGCGGCAACCTTTCTCCCATCGGTCTAATATTATAATTCAACGATTCAGTTCCGTTAAATAGGATTGACTTTCGTAGAAAGAGGAACAACGCAAACAGCTTAAAACGTAGATACAGTGGAACCTCGATTTAACGAAGCGCCCAGGGACTGAGGAAATTGATTCTTTATATCGAGGGTTCGTTGTATCGAAAACCTCAATTTAACGAACGGCGGAAAACAACCAAAATGTTCATTATATGAAGATATGATTAATGATTGTTGTTGTTTTTTATTTTTGTGTGTGTGTGGTTTGACGTTGTGCTTAATGTCTATGAAACTACAGAACACTGTATAGGTCTGCACGTAGCTACAGCACCGGAAACTTAACGGGTCAAATTAATTTTAACAAAATGTCATAATGAAAAGGTTAATGAATAGCGCAACCGAACCGAAAACTAAAACAAAAGAAAACCACTTCACTTTAATACTAAAATTGCTAGTTAAGATTCCCAATCAAAAATTCTTCCAACGAAAATTTCCTCATTTTTCGTCATTCTTCACTTTTGATCAGTAGATATTTGCTGAAGCAAAGACATATACAAAACCAGGGAAGATTTATTGCTACTCGACTAAAATTGCCAGTCAAGACGCTTATTCCAAAAAAATTTTAATCGGTGGATTTTGATTGTTGTCGGTCTGTTTCGCATTTGCATTTTGTCGTGTGTTGATATTTGTCAGTTATATCGGGGTATCGGTATTCGTTTGGGTTTCTGGATTGTGTTCGTTATAACGAAGATTTAGTCATATCGATGTTCATTTATATCGGGGTTCTTTCGCATACAGCTTACTTTAGCTTTAGCCAGGCTGAAAAGTATCGTTCGTTATACTGAGGACTTCGTTATATAGAGGTTCGTTAAATTGAGGTTCTACTGCATAATCGAGAGTTAAATAATGTAAGAAATGATCACGGGCATGTTTACTTTCGTTTTAACAAAGTTCCTCTTTACACAATGAACGATTATGTAGCAGGCTTTCCGTAGAAATTCGTTATGTTACCTGCCTTGAAAAGACGTTAGTAAGCCCATTTAAAAAGAATTGCTTTCATTGATAAGAAAGAATGATGTTTAGGATTATATCTGGGTACGCAGAAGTGGAAGAAGGAAGTATTTATAAGGGACGGAAACACTTTTCCCTCCAGTCACGCACTACAAATCTATAAAGTTTTATATGGTTTCTTACACACTAAAATTTTTGTCTTGTAAACTTTCTAACTCTGCTTAGTTATCCTTAGTTATTATTTCTACTCCTTCCTGTTGTAAGAATCTGACTTATTATTGTACCACTTTAAATTTCACTGGAGGGTAAATACTCTATGAGGAAGATTCAAATATACATACATACACACATATGTTAATTGACCACTCCCCATGGGAGCTTTTTAGGGCCAATTCCCACCCAGCAACCACCCCAGGGGAGGACATCCATCACACAGTTATCTCGTGCATGGGAAACTAACGTCTCCTCCCCCGAACCCTGCAGGAGATGGGACCTCCATTTATTTCTATCCGAGCCGGAGAAGACTAGAGTATCTAAACATTTCTTGATATAGAAAGGTAGCATATTCTTCTCACTTGTTTTAAGGGGGCCGTCTTGTCAATTGTAGTAAGTTTACAAATGTAGTGAGTAACTTTAAAGAAACAAAACTCTTTAACAATCTTATAGAAAACTATGAAATTTTTCTCAGAGCATCCCTTCAGAAAGATCTATTCAGGATATTGAAATCGAGATGAAATGATTAAACCGTAGTTAATTATTAACTTCTGAACTTCATATCATAAACTGGGGGTTGCTGTCTGCCCCCCATACTTTTTTCCTATAGAATTAATTGAAAATGGTTGAAACTTCTCAGGCACAACTACCATGGATTAAACTGTGATCCTATGGAGGAGATTCGGGATAGGGTCTTTGGTGCTACCATGACAACCAAACACTTCCATATAAGGATGTTGATCTAATATCTCCTCAATTATTTAACTAAATCCAATTTTGCTCCATAGGATCACAGCTTACATCAAAAGGATAGCCTGTGCCAAATTTCACAAAAATTGGTCATAGAATGAAGTAAAAAAATGGTGGGGGCAGATGGCAACTACTGAAAAAGGGCAGTTTTGAGAAAACTGCTGTTAAAGTTGTCACAAAGAAAAACTCCTCCTTTAACCAATGCAATATCAATTGAAGGTGATTATAGCATCATTCAGTACCAAAATATCACTCTCAAACAATTTTGAAATAAAAAGAGAAGAAAATCAACTATTTTGAGTCAGTTTTACACTCCTGGGGGCTAAAAATTAAAGGCTCCAGCCTCATATGTTGTGCCCTCTTTGTTAAGTCTCATGTTCTCATCCCTTTTCCTTGCTTGGCTCCTAGCAAGTCTGTAATTTTTGTGTTGTCCCTGAATTCTCTTCTCTGCCTGTGACACTCTCTCTAAATCTCTCCTTTTACTTACTGTTTTGGTAAAGGTTCCAACACCAATGCTAGCCTCGACCATAACATCGTGTTTGGCCTTTGCGCCACAGCTGAAATGCAGTGCTGCTGAAGCAGATGCAATGACAATCCTCTTCTTCCCATACCATTTGTGTTTAGAGCACATGTTCCAAACCAGAGCATTAAACATAACATAACATAACATTCATAGATTCATTTGCATTCTGTGTGAATCCAGGGAGACATCTGGTCAGAAGAGCTGGGTCGCTGAGCCTACTGTAAATTGGTTCTAGATGCTTCAAAAAAACCGCATCAAAGTGATGGGGCTTGTCAACATCTTTTAGTCCCTTCTTGAATTTACACCGTGAGTTTACAGGGCAATATTTGTGTCTCTCTTTAAGTTTCACATAGCCTGAGCAAAAAAGTAACAGTTTAGAAAACTGGCTCAAGAAGGTATGGATGAAAGTTTACATAAATTTACCTGAAGCACAATCTTGACTGGCTGAGTGAACCCTCTCGACAAACTCTTGAAGACTTTCCATGTGCACAAGCCGATACCCCTTGGCCACTGGCATTTCATGAGAAATATCCTCATCAGATCCACTTTCATTGTCACTTTCCTGTAGCTTTCTCGAAGAAACAGAGGCACGAGGCTCCGGAATTTGCTCGCTTACCACGTCATCCTCACCAACAAACGTGATCTCCAATCTAGGTCTCTTCGATGCCGTTTCTGCGATCTTTCTGTGCTTTAGGATACCTTTGAAAGCCTTTCTTTTCTTACCACTACCACTTTTCTATATAACTCGTTGTTTTACACCAGATTTATTCCCTTTAGGCATGATTATTCGATTGTAAACAAGCTGAAGTAATTTGAATGTGTTCAGGGAACAAAGGAACTTTAAATTCAGGAATCGGATAGGGACCCCTGGAAACGGAATTCGGACTACCTTTCAGCGCCTATCCAGGGAAAACAATCTTCGGACCTGTAGTGATTAATTTGTATCTCACAAATTATTTAATACAGCGCGTTTGAGACAATTCACGGGAGAGAAACTTGGCTTGTTTGTTATTCCAAGTAGTGCTGTCCAAATTTTTCCGAGAACAGAACAAAAGTAAAAATTATGTTTTGGGAAACGACAAAATCTGTTTCCGCACGTGAGAGATATGGCCGATTGTTTGTCAAGTGCCCGCCTACGGGAGGTCAAAAACAATTGAAAACGAGCATCTCTCTAAAAGTGGCCGGTAACGAAAGGTGGTCGCTTACGAGAGGTGGCCGCTTACGAGAGGTGGTCGCTTACGAGAGGTGGCTGCTTACGAGAGGTGGTCGCTTACGAGAGGTGGTGGCTTACGAGAGGTAGTCGCTTACGAGAGGTGGTCACTTACGAGAGATGGTCACTTACGAGAGGTGGTCACTTACGAAAGGTGGCCGCTAACGAAAGGTGGCCGCTTACGAGAGGTGGTCGCTTACGAGAGGTGGCGGCTTACGAGAGGTGGTCGCTTACGAGAGGTGGTCGCTTACGAGAGGTGGTCGCTTAAGAGAGGTGGCCGCTTACGAGAGATGGTCGCTTACGAGAGGTGGCGGCTTGCGAGAGGTGGCGGCTTGCGAGAGGTGGTCGCTTACGAGAGGTGGTCGTAAAGGGAGGATCGACTGTATAACAAATAATCACGAGGTTCACTCACTTTTAGTGAACAATTTTTTACAAAGTAATTCAGATCGTGAACATTTTATTATCTCTAGAATGTTTTGAATATATCTATGTGCATGCTGTTCTTGATAATCTAGTTTTAATAATTCTTTTTAATACAGCCCACGATGTAAACTACTGCCCGGTTACCAGTAATTGTGTTAGCTATAAAAGTTTATTTATCTATTTATTTATTTTTTTTTAACAGAGTTTATATTAAAATGGCGGAGAAGAGAGCTCTGAATAGAAGATCTAGAGCTTCTGCTGGAAAGGAAGAACAGCAGCAGTCACTCATGATCAGTACGAGTGATCTCAAGGATAAATTGGATCAACTGATGATGCTTTTTGTTGGCAAGCCAATCAAAATACTTTTAATCGGTAAAACAGGAGTTGGGAAATCGCACTTGACGAATGCTCTCATCGGAGAACAGCTTGCTGAGGAAGGAAAAGATTTTGATCCAAAAACCGCTGAGGTGAGTTTACTGACAGAGAAAGCTTTTGAGTTTTTGAAATTACATGTTTGTCACCTGTGAACACGATGGAAAGAATGCCCCAGTAAAATTCTCCGAAAGGATATTGCAAGGCAGAACAGAGGGCATGGAGCGAAATATCCCACTCGTCACCCTCTTGGTCAGCCAGAGTAGAGTCAGTGTTGCAAGTAATAGGAAAATTACCCAAGTAACGTGAAGAGAGTTTAGGTCGAGTTAAAATCGGTTCCAGGTTCTATTACTAAGGGTCTTGAAAATTCAGGACCTACTATTGGCGAACTGTTCACATGAAGGACAATCCTTCAGTTTCGGGCATAAACCCGACACTAATTAATATAAATGAGTTGTATAGAAGAGTTTTTTTCCTTTATATCTAAATTATATTTTTAGTATGTCCTTGAAGACTAGGCATGTTAAGTCCTATGATTAATAATCTTCAGGTGAGTGCTTATGAGTTTGTAAAGAACAACGTGAACATTACGGTGTTTGACACACCAGGACTGGCAGATACGAGAGGCAGTGATGAAGAATATTTAAGGAAAATCAAAGAAAAAGGTATAGAGTTGGACCTAATTCTGTTCTGTACTGAGATGAATGGTACAAGATTTCGTAACGACGACTTGGAAACAATGAAGAAGCTGTCGATGGCCTTGGGTCCTCAGATCTGGAACCACGCTGTAATTGTGCTAACATTTGCTAACATGGTTTTTGCATCACCAAGCGAGAAGGCGAATGGCGTCTCGGATGAAGAAGTGTTTGGTGAAAAGTTCCGATGTCTGAAGAAGACATTTCTGGAAGCCCTGATCCACAACTGTGAAGTACCTGATGGGGGTGCCACTGAAGTGCCATTCGTACCAACTGGAGACTCAATGGAGCCCAGACTCCTAGACAGGAACGACTGGATGACAAAATTTTGGGTGACGGCTATCAATCGCATCAAAGGAAAAGCAAAGGCTGCTTTTCTTCTGTCGAGTGCTGATCGACTGTCATTTCCGAAACCTCGTAGTTCAAATTTCGAAGAAGACCTCATCGAACGCGCTGCCAGAATATCTTTAGAGCATACGTTCCGCGAGGTGACTTCGGAAATAGATGTATATGTACCACCTAAACATGGAGAAGCCGGGAGACTGCTTCAAGGCAAAAGGTCTCAAAGACTGGTTTCTCCTTCCATCCAACTGGACGAGGGTTCCTGTCAAATAATCGTTAAAGATATTTTAGGGGATGGGACCGATAGCACCGAAGAGGCCGTGAAAAGTTCATTCGTCCGCTATTATCAGACGTTCCTTAGCTTAATTATAAAATATGTAAAGAGGGTTTTACGAAGTAGTAAGCGAAAGGAAGAATCTACTGAGAGACAAGGGCCTACAAAGTAAGACACTTCTGAAGTTATGTTTAGGCTATTCAAAATTAAGAACAGATTAAGGACTAAACTAGTTGTTTGAAAGTCTCAAAACTTCACAGATCACGAGAACAGTTTGTCAAATCAGGACAAAGTTTAAGGCAAAAATTCTCTTGAAGATTACAAGTACTCATCATTTGTTTCTCTCTCTTACCAAACACGATATATCATGAACTAGATTAGGAAACAGGGATTGTGAGCACGATTTAGGGCTTGAAGGTTTCCACCAAGGAAGACTCATCAGTTAAATATGAATCGCCAGTACGTAATCACCAAGCAATCGATCTGTTGTGAGTTAATGTAATTTAATGTAATCCTTGTTTATCAGATGAACATATGGTTTAAATGGTAACACAACTGTAAATAGCCCTTTCTTACATTTAATTTTAAGAATGTTTCAAGTTGAAAAAGAGAAATTTGACTTATATACCTGAAAAAAGCCATGGACAGATCATTGACGGGGCAGAGGAGTAAACTGTTAAAAATTTAATTTTTTTTCAGGCCTTTTTATTAACGAATTTTGTGGCTATTGTGTTGCCTGGATGAACCTCTTTTGATTTGTATGATCGACTCTGTAAAACTTTTGCTTCTATCTAAACGCTTGATTGAAAAGATTACCCTAAACGAGGTCACAGATTGCATCATTCCAGCAAAAACTGTCGTTGTAGGCATGACTTTTGTTGTTGTTGTGCTTATTTTTTTTTTTCAATGTAGTTTCCTCAAGCAACTATAAAGAACTTGAACGGAAAGACCTAATCATGACCGTCAAGTAGAAGACGATGTTACTAGGAATTTAGTGCCGGCCAGGCAAGTGATACAACCCCACGAGCCTGGGTCTATGAAATTGCATGCCTGCTTAATCAAATCGGTAGTTTCCTAGAAATTGAAATCAACTCTTTGACTCCTCAGAAAGACTAGCATATATTCAATTTTTTGTTACAATATCACCCCTGAATCACACTTATAGGTCATGAGAATAGAGGTATTAAAGAGGCTTTTGATAAGGTCGTAGTAGTAGCAAGTATGATAAATATTGTAAGAAATAGAAAACTTTTTTGAGAGACATGTTTCGGCATGCTTATGTCATCTTCAATCAATGAGTAACTGAACGCGAGTAATGATATAACAGACAAGTAGATGAATAAAATATTTACAGTATGATGTAATACAAAAGCGGGTACTAATTACAGCGTGACAACAAACATGAAATTAAAGGTGTGAACTAAAATGCTAGAAACAACAACAAACATATGAAACATATGTGTGAACTGCGGTTATGAGACGTATATGAGAACGATCCTTCTTTGAATTTTAAATCAATTGAGTTGTTAGCAGAATCCAGAATACTAAAGCAAGAAAGGGAGTATTTGTTCTTACAAGAAGGAGATGTGTTGAAATGGTAAACAGATTCTCCTTCTCAACACCTGAGGAAATGTATGGATAACTGTATGGAGAATATAAAATACTGATGTTAGGGTGTAAAGGGTTAAGATATCATGTTATAGCATAACCAAAGCAAAGCGCGCGCTCTCATTGGTAGATTTAGCGTGCCCCATTTGCTCATGGGTGTACGCTGCTGACTTGAGC
Organism: Stylophora pistillata; assembly: GCF_964205215.1. NCBI lineage: Eukaryota > Metazoa > Cnidaria > Anthozoa > Scleractinia > Pocilloporidae > Stylophora > Stylophora pistillata. Next base: position 7,133,016 of record NC_142530.1, read on the forward strand.
AAATGCAAAGACTATTTTTCCGCGTGCGATTGTTTTTTCTTTTCACGTAAGATTTGTTAAATAAAAGGGAACTCTTTAGCTACAATGTATCAATGTTATGTTATAAAACAAATGGTAAACACCACAGCGTACACTATTGAGTTATGGATGCACTTGGGAGGTTTGTTAAACACTCAAGAAGCTAGAGTCGCTCTCGGCTATCGCCTCGCGCGTCCATAACTCAATAGTGTATGCTGTGGTGTTTACCATTTGTTAATTTAAAAGGAATCTTTGACACCATAATCATTCCCTTATACTCCCGACTTTTCAAAGGGGCCCAAACATTGTCTTATGCTTTCTTCAAAGTGAGATCCGGGTTTTGAGCTTCTTGCTGACTTTTATCTTTTCCATTTTGGTGAAAACTGCTATATCGTTACCACAGGGGGCCCACACAAGCGGCGTGTCTGGTCGTTTGCTCGAAATATAAAGAAATGTATGGAAGAATATTGAAGAGTCGTAATATCGTAAACTTATATCGAGGAATGTCTATGTTAAGGCTCAAAATAAATGTAAACCTACCTCACTTGCCGTGTATTGTCGTTTCTGTGGTTCTAAATGGCGAAGTTGAGCGATTTGGTAGATTTTGCGTTTACTGTTACTCTACTGTTTAAGAAGGAGACAAGGGTGCGAAGCTCATTTTCGACCGCTCCGCTTTCGAAGCCGATTTTCACCCAGAAATTAGAATCGCCCGGCTTCCAAATCGAACACCGGATAAACCAAAAGGTTGACGCTTCTTCTCGTGTCATTCAATCGAAGATCCATTTAAAATCCAAGCGCTCACCGCGAAAACACTTTCGAGAAATGAAGCTTTCTAAGCGATCGGCCGTCCGCGGCACAGATTTGGTGTGCCAGGTAGCAACCGTCACGCTGTTTGCTCCACGCTGATTGGATGATGGTAAACAATGCCCTGTTTCAAATGCCTCATGTGAGATGGGAGTCGGGGCATATTCGCGCCAGCGACTCATCTACTGACTAGCCTGGTGTGAGGTTTATGGCGTGTGAAGGAAACCCTACACGACCTCAAACTTCTTTGTTCGCGTAATCCAATGAGCTCTGAGAGGATACTTATGATTATTTTCGAATAACGGATTGAGCTGAACGGTAAAGAAAAGGAAGGGTTGAACTGGCGATGTTTTCTGCGTTAAGAAAAATGACAATTGAAGGTTACAAAACATCACAGGGTAAATTAACTTTCTCCAAGGCGGGTTACGCGAACAAAGAGGTTTGGGGTGGTGTAGGGTTTCCGTTACGCGCCATAAGCCTCACACCAGGCTGGTTAGTAGATGAATCGCTGGCGCGAATATGCCCCTGACCCCCATCTCACATGAAGCATTTGAAACAGGGCATTGTTTACCATCATCCAATCAGCGTGGAGCAAACAGCGTGACGGTTGCTCCCTAGCACACCAAATCTGTGCCGCGGACGGCCGATCGCTTGGAAAGCTTCATTTCTCGAAAGTGTTTTCGCGGTGAGCGCTTGGATTTTGAATGGACCTTTGATTGAATGACACGAGAAGAAGCGTCAACCTTTTGGTTTATCCGGTGTTCGATTTGGAAGCCGGGCGATTCTAATTTCTGGGTGAAAATCGGCTTCGAAAGCGGAGCGGTCGAAAATGAGCTTTCCACCATTGTCTCCTTCTTATACAGTAGAGTAACAGTAAACGCAAAATCTACCAAATCGCTCAACTTCCCTATTTAGAACCACAGAAACGACAATACACGGCAAGTGAGGTAGGTTTACATTTATTTCGAGCCTTCACATAGACATTCCTTGATATAAGTTTACGATATTACGACTCTTCAATAATCTCCCATACATTTCTTTATACTTAGAACAAACGACCAGACACGCCGCTTGTGTGGGCCCCCTGTGATCGTTACCGCGAACAGTATGGAGGACTTTTAAGCCTTGAAAGATGTAACTGAAAGTGTGGCCACCCAGCTGTTCGTGGCTTCTAGAATAAAATCGTTTGCTGTTGATCTTTTTAAACCTACTATGAAAATGAAGTATTTTCATTACTGCCGGTCGAGTCGACTTTTTAAATCTGTATCTGGGCTGTAATAATGGTAACATAAGCTTCTTGCACAATCCAAATGTTGCGTGATTATAGTATTTTGTGGCATTTCCGGAAACACATGGGATGATTTGTTTTGTTTTGTTTTGTTTTTTAACTATTAGTTGAGGCCTGTTAACTCTCGCATTAAGTTCGGCACAAGTGAAATTCGACTTTAGAACCGGGCCTTAGATATAAATACTTTAAGACAAGAGATCAGTCCACCTTATGCCGAACCTCTACTTTATGAGAGCAATGGAACGAAGTGCCATAGCCGACGAGATTTGTGAACAAACAGGAAAAGGGCACGAGGTCACTAAGATAATTACGATATTTGGAGGGTTTTCGTATCCAAATATAGTATACGTATTTCGTGACATTTCCGGGAGTGGAGAGGATTTGTTTCTTACCAATCATAATATAAGTCGAGGCCACTTGTATACGATTTCTTTTCGACGAGAGATCCATTTCTGACTCGAATATTTGCTTTTATTTGTGAACTGCAGAGAAGCGGAGTGTAACCGCCGAAATTTGCTGATCGCATGTTACAGTTGTTTCAGATGATGCAATGTCATTGCCATTTCGAAACTGAAACTGACAGAAAAGGGAAAAAAGTTCATCGGACTTGCGGTTCAGAGAGCAGAGATAATACCTAACAGTACAAAAGAGAAATTTGTCATGTGAGTGGATGATTTGAGTTGCTTGCGTGGCCGAGAGAAATCTAGACTCAACTAAATTCCCAAAATTGTGACTGATGTCATTGTCACCCTGAGAGGGACTTTTCCGTTACAATTACTGTGAAATTGTTCTTAGACGTTTATTAATAAAACAGTGTGTGTGTCGAGGAAAAGGCAGATTGAAGATTTTACCGAGGAAGGCGCTACATCGCTCATTGGAGGTAGGTGAAGCTGATTGTTTACCGTCCTCCTCCTCGGAGGAAATGAAATCGACATTTCCACGTTCAGTGAGATGGAAGTTTTAGTCAAAATGTCTCGTTGGACCGTAAGACATTGTGTGTAGGAAAACTATATGACCAGAAATGATAATATAGCAAATGCTGGGTTAAGCCGACCAGAGACTTATTGCTGTTCTCGTTAATTATTGCTGCCTGTATGGCGTATCGGACTTCATGCTTTCAGGAAAATAGTACATTTCGAATCACGGAGTCATCTCAATGCATCAAGAGGTTACAATCTCGTGCGACGTATCTATTAGGAAACTTTATTTCTTAATATACTCGTACCACTTCGTATTTGTGGCCGACTAATTATTAACTTGAAGATTCCTACTGTGTTATTAGTATGAATTTTTCACTTGTAAGTCCACACCGTCACGCAAGTCAAAACGTAGGATCTTTCAAACTATTCGAGGCTAATGTGAACTGGGTACTGAAACCCGGCGATTTTCTTCTAATTTCTCGCACCGTTGTTCAAGTAGTCGAGGGTTTTGTTCTGATGCCCACAGACCCTTCCACGGTTTTAGCGGCCATATTGGTTGGGAGTCAAAAAAAACCTCGTTGCGTAGCAACGAGCCATAGAATCTCTTATGATAAGAAGACCCGCATCGCTACCCTCGTTTAATTTTCGCTTTGTTCAGGAACAAAAATAAATTTTCATCGCTGAAAAAGAGAAGACATTAATAAAGGTGAGTGACTTTCTCCTCTTGGCGAAAAACCTTTTCTTCTCTGCGTTTTATGGGAACACTGAGATCGTTTTTCTTTGGACGTGACCTCGCTGCCGACCTAATGCCAGCAGGTCAGAGTGCTACTTTCTCGAATGACTTTTTGTAATTAAGTAACTTAATTGTGCAGAAGAGAAATTGAAATAAATGTGTCTACTTGCTCTTTAAACCTTTTCTTCCAGACACCGGGCTAACATACTCTTGAAACAACAACAAACATATGAAACATATGTATGAACTGCGGTTATGAGACGTATATGTGAACGATCCTTCGCAGTAAAGCACTATTTGAGCAACAGTGAAAATCAGACCTGAAAAAAATTTCCCAGTTGGCTTGTTAGCTCAATTGGTAGAGCGCTGCACTAGTATCGCAGAGGTCAGTGGTTCGAATCCCGTACAGGCCTGAAATTTTTTTCAGGTCTGATTTTCACTGTTGCTCAAATAGTGCTTTACTGCGAAGGATCGTTCACATATACGTCTCATAACCGCAGTTCATACATATGTTTCATATGTTTGTTGTTGTTTGATTTATCATCTACGGGTTTATGTCGAATTAATTTGATGGCCTGCTCCCAGTTGGCTTGTTAGCTCAATTGGTAGAGCGCTGCACTAGTATCGCAGAGGTCAGTGGTTCGAATCCCGTACAGGCCTGAAATTTTTTTTCAGGTCTGATTTTCACTGTTGCTTAAATAGTGCTTTACTGCGAAGGATCGTTCACATATACGTCTCATAACCGCAGTTCATACATATGTTTCATATGTTTGTTGTTGTTTGATTTATCATCTACGGGTTTATGTCGAATTAATTTGATGGCCTGCTCCCAGTTGGCTTGTTAGCTCAATTGGTAGAGCGCTGCACTAGTATCGCAGAGGTCAGTGGTTCGAATCCCGTACTGGCCTGAAATTTTTTTCAGGTCTGATTTTCACTGTTGCTCAAATAGTGCTTTACTGCGAAGGATCGTTCACATATACATACTCTTGAAACTCCCCGTCGGATACCACAACCCGAACATTGCGTTCACAAGCAGAAAAGGCTCTCGTGACAAGTTGTCTTTTTTTCCCAGTTACACTTAACCCTCTTAAACTTAGGTAACCTTTTAGTGCACCTAAGCTTTTCAGGAGGAAATTTTCGTAAAGATCTTCTGGATTTACACTAGAGGGCTCTTTAGAAACACGCGTAGCCATGTTTCCAAATACAAACAATTCGTTTAAGAATTGTTTTTAAAAGCTTGAAAACACCTAAAGTACAAAAACCAAAACCAAAATTTTAAGTACGTTGCAATGCTACCGTCATAAATCATAAAATCTAAAACTACACAGTATCGATGGCTAAAAAACATATTCTAATTTTTCAACCGAAAGAAGTGCTTTTTAAAATGCCATTCTCGCCTCATGGCGGCCTCGAGGTCACCTTCAAACAACATATCAATCATAAAACGCCATAAAACGCAGTGATAAAAAGGTATTTCGCCAAAAACTTCTGTACTTACTTTCAGTAACGTCTTATCTTTGTTCCCATTAGATTTGGAGACGAAAATAAGCGATTTTCCCTGTATAAAGTTACGATATTGATCGAAGGTACCGACGCGCGTCTAATAATTACAAAAGAATATATTGTTCGTTACTACGTAACGAGGTTTTTTTTGACCCCCAAACAATATGGCCGCTACAAACCGTGGAAGGGTCTATTGTGGTAGGTATAAATAATCACATGGAGCAATCAAAGATCAATTTTACGGAAAGTTGAACTTGCAATTATTTGAGTCGCTAGGGAAACGAGGTCGATTTGTGGAATTCTGAAATTTACGAGTAAGTTAAACCTCAATTGCATGAGGAAGTTATGCAAGCAATATGTCTATCACATGCAGGGCAAAATGCTTAGTATTTGCTTTGGGCAACATAAGCTTGAAACGGAGAGATTATGATCTCTTGTCCACACTGAGCAACTGGTAACTTAGAATTTGAGGCAACATTCTCTATTAACCAAAACATCGAATCCAGCGCCATTATTTGTTTTATAGAGCTCAAAAGAGCACGGCGAAAACAGAAGGTTAGATCTACATTGTGGCTCTTTCACTCAAGGACTCTACATTGTGTAAATCACTTCATGTTCATGTCCTTATAGCTTATACTTACTTAAGGGACGAGATTAACTTTCTGGTTCCTGTTACCCTTCAAAGAATTGTCTAAGTTAGGAAAGTCGATGCACAAAACTTCCCCTTGTCGACAACCCCCCCCTGCCCAACCCCCCCTGCCCAATTTGCTTTACTGTAACCCACTTATGTTCAGTGAAAAATCTCCCGCAAGGCGCGGTTTGCCCAACGACAATGCAATAAATGGATATTAAATATAAGGGAAAGGTTCTCGGTTTGCGATTTATTTGATTTATTTAGGGAAGGTGTTTAAGTAGTGTGTGGCTATAGATTGATGTGAAACAAAGCGGGATGAATTAGAAAGAAGTTTCAAGTGGCAATAAGGTTTTCTTCTTAAATCGGAAGCCTGAAGAAACTGGTGCAACGTTTCTCTTTATTTTCCATGAACTTATTTAGTCTAGTGGTATTCGCTGCAGTGTAAAGCGCCTTATTAGAACTCCTTTGTTTTTACCTTACAGTGAACTAGAAGTGCCTGTTAGTGTCCCAAAAGTAGAATTCTGCACGGTCACGGTTCGAACAACGATTTCCATCACAGTCCTCTTTGTTTATGCGCCAATTGAACCTCACTCTCGGTAGTAAACTAATTAGATTCACTCATAAACACAATTACAATTTCGTCAAATTTTTGCACTACCACATTTTAGGTTTTGAAATGGCAGAAGGAGGGAAATCTGATCTCAAAGATGAAACGCTCCCAAATCAAGCTAAGCGGCTCATAATTGGCTTACCCAACTTCGAGTATCAACTTGAACAATACTGTTCGTCTGGACGCCAGCACATGACCATCCTGCTGTGCGGAAAAACAGGTGTAGGCAAATCGCATTTGACGAACGCGCTCATTGGAAAACGTCTGGCCAAAGAAGGCGAAGATCTCGATCCAGAAACATATGAGGTAGGCAAAGAAGACAGAAGATGCATAACACCATTACGTTTTCCTTTGCCCCTGTCAATATCCATGCGGTGTTATGCCTCCGACCCTCTGGTGTTCATCAAGGTGGTTTAAAATGATCGCTTAGGATCCTACTTAAGTGCATGCCCTAACTAGGTCCAATTTCTTTCACGTAACTCACAGCTAATGTCACTCACCTCTACCATCTCAATCATATTCTCGTTGTTACTTTTTGTTTTCGACTATTTTTCTGTACCTACCTCATGCATTGGAAGTGAAAACCTTTCAGGATTCTTTCACCAGCCTTTGTGATCAGCCTTGTTTCTTAGTCATGCAGCTTGACCAATGAAACTTGATTCTTGAAAAAGCTTATCTTGGTTATCTATCCCATTCCTCTGGCTTCCCAACACCTTCCACAATCTCTGGAATACGCCCTATGCCTTCTGCAGTCTGATCTTAATATCATTTGTGCCTCCACCCTTCCTGTCTTCAGTTGGCTTCTTTCCATACAAACTCCTCGACATCTTTCACTTCTTCTGTCAAGCACTTTATAATGAGTGTGTAGAGACCTCGATCCTGGTTTTCCCGTCTAAAGATTCTTCAATGTCCAGAGCTGTTCGTGAAGAGCTGAATAGTGATGGCGGAAAGACCTTAAAAGTGTTGGAGGGTTAATTTTGAGCTTCTTTTTTGACGGTTGACGCTTTAATTTGTCCTTTTACATGGTTGTATATTGAGCCCCTGGACGACTTCTAGACCGTTAACCTCTATTTGGGGTACTCGAGATTTTCTTTTTGGAGACCTCGTTAGTCACTAGCTGAGAAGCACTTAAAAGCCCTTTTAGATTACTTTTATAGCTTTTTAGAATGAAGTGGTGTTTCCATCTTTGGATTCCTTTTCACTTCGGTGTTCGTAAAATTATGTCCTATGTAACTTAATATCGAATAAGTGTTAAATGCATGGCTGCAGGAATTCTCGGTGATTACCTTTCCTTCTTTGAGCAGATAACTCTCAAGTGGGGGTTGTCTGAATTTGCAACAGATACGTAGAAAATTAAAAGAAAAAACTGATCACGTTTTATCCGCTGAAACAACCCTCAGCTAACTGATAATTCGTTAGTTTGCAGTCTAAGATTATCGAGTTCTTTTTAGCCAAGAGGGGTCTTTAAACTCTCGGTTGCCTTTTCATTTTGGGGTTAGTGTCTACTAGTAGACAGAGTTACCCTTCAATAATGACATGAGGCGTACTTGTTTTTTTGATAGGTAAAACCTTACAACTTCGTAATGAACGGCGTGGGCATAACGGTAGTAGACACCCCTGGGTTAGCAGATGGCAGTGGAAACGAAGAAGTGTATCTGCAAAGAGTCAAAGAGGAAGTAACCGGTTTCGATGCATTCATTTTCTGCACTGAGATGAATACTCACCGAATCCGGAACGACGACATTAAAACGATCCAGAAGCTAGCTGAAGCCTTCGGTCCAGAGCTTTGGAAGCACGCTGTTGTGGCACTAACATTTGCCAATGAAGTTCACCCACCACCCAGCAAGAGGGACGTGATGGAACAGGAGTTTTTTGATGACTACCTACGAAAATTTAAGAGGAAGATTCAACAAGTCCTATTAGACGTTGGAGTACCAGAGGAGACAATGATCAAAGTGCCATTCGTACACACTGGAGATTTGTGCGAGCCTCAACTACCGACCCACAAACTGATGACGTAAGCTACTTTGATATTGACAGTTGATTCACCTTTGGAATATCCTGAGTTTTTTTCATCCGCGAGTTACTGTGAATTACTTGTAAATGGGAAAAAAAAATATTTTGCGTCTTTCTCAGCAGTATATGTCTAAACTCTAGGGGAAGAGGAACGTAATTTGAAGCGAAAGAATTGGGCAGAAAAAAGGAGGATAGACTGATTTTGTCCAGAACTCTCTCTGTTCCCATTTCCCTCCGGAGAGTACCACCTTTAATTTGGTACCTGAAATCAAGAAAGATTTAGTGAATGCTACAATTGGTATTAGGTAAAAAGTTACTAGAAGGATAAGGAAAACCCATTTTCTAAGGTCTCTTAGAGAGACAGGGCTTACCTCGCCGGGCATTAATTTCCTGCTTTATGTCCATAAGGTAACTCCTTATAAGGTTGTAAAAAACGGCGTAAGCATCACAGTGTACGACACTCCAGGACTAGCAGATGCAACCGGCAATGATGAAGAATATCTGCGGAAAATCAAAGAGAAAGTAACCCATTTCGACCTGTTTCTGTTTTGCACTGAGATGACCAGTAAACGATTCCGCACCGACGACTTGGAAACGATAAAGAAGCTTACAGCAGCTTTAGGGGAGAAACTTTGGGACCATGCTCTGGTGGTTTTAACCTTTGCGAACGAAGTCCCACTATCGCCGACCAAGAAGAAGGATGACAGACCTGAAGTAAACGTCTTCAATGACCGCTTTTTAGCTTTCAAGAAAGCGATAAAGAAACATTTGGTTGCTATCGGAGTGCCTGAGATAACAGTGACCAATATGCCATTTACACCAGCCGGGGAGTTAGATGATCCAAGACTGCCAGATAGAGAAGACTGGTTGACAGCGTTTTGGGTCGCGGCTTTCAAACGTATCAACAGGAACGCAAAAGCTGCTTTCCTAATGGCAAATGTCGATCGTATTGCATTTTCTTCCACCTTTGGTGAGGGAAACGAAGAAGACAAAGGAAGGAAAGTTGGCAATGTTGTGAACCTTGGCCCTCAGTTCAGTGGTTTATCTACCGAAGAAAGGAATGCAATTAAAGTATTGCGAGGAAAATGGCAAGAGTTTTCTTTTGACAAAATATCGAGCCTCTGTCTCGAAGAAGGGGAGTGCCTCACAACAACTAGCCAGTCCAGTGGTTTATCCACCGAAGAAAGGGATGCAATTAAAGTATTAAGAGAGAAATGGCCAGAGTTTTCCTTTGACAAATTGTCGAGCCTCGGTTTGGAGAAAAGTGAGGCGTCCGATGAGGCTGAAGAGGAAGGCCCCACACCACCTGGCCAGTCCACTGGTTTATCCATCGAAGAAAGAAATGCAATCAAAGACGTACGAAGAGGATTGCAAAAGCGTTCCTTTGACAAAACGTTGAGCCTCTGTTTGGAGAAAACTGAAACGTCCGATGAACCTGAAGAGGAATGCCCCACACCACCCGGCCAGGTTGCAAAGGTGTCAGGCCCCTCTATCAAAGTGGACGAAACTAACTCTAAAGACCTCATTAATGAGGTGCACGGCGATATAACAGGGCAACTCATCGGTGAGCTGACCAATGCTAAATTTGGTAGAGAGTACCAAACATTCTTTGGCTGGTTAATGAAGTATTTTAAGAGGTCTTACCCAAGTTCCCGACCTCCTTCAGTTTTAAAGGCTAGACCATTAAGCATGACAAAATGATCCAATGGTGACCAAAAGAGAGAGAAAGAGGAAAACTGTGTACCATCAAAAATATTTACTAGTTAGACAATGAACTTATATTCTATAAACAAGAATGAACTCTGTATACTTAAACGGTTCATACTTCGTTTCTAAACTCAAATGTGCTATAGGAAAAGGTTTTATTTTGCATTTTATGTGTAGGTGGGAATTTTTAAGGCTCTTTAGAGATCTAAGGGTCCCTTTTGTTACAAGATAAGACGAGTTTTAAGCATCTGCAGACAAAGTTGCTAAGTAAAATGAAGCTGTTTGATACAGGGGACCGATAAATTAAACTTTGGGAAATAGTTTTTTGTGATCTGTCTTGAGTTTGTGGTTTTAGTAACACCATCCAGAAAAAAATGATATTAGAGTTTTTGCTTCCGGGCTTGAAGCTTACGATAAAGGTGGGCAAAGGTATTTACAAGGCGTTTGTGAATTAATAATAATAATTTAATAATTTATTTTCCTATATAGCGCCCTTTAAAATTATAGGATAATTAAAGGCGCAATTGTGATAGGAAAAAGCAATTGTGATAGGAAAAAGCCTTCTTTTAGTTCTTCGTTGTTTAATTTCCAGTTCAACTGCCAATTTCAAAGAGTCACATAAACTAGAGGTCTTCGCGTAAAGCAAACTAACTTTTTGTGCAATGAGGACCTTAAACTGACAACGAAGAAATGTTTGTGTTCCACGGCACAACAATGAAGTAATTGTGTGTACTCAGGGCTTGCAATGTCTTCATTAGAGATTAAAGTCAGTCATTCCAACTGATCTCTATTCAGGGGGGTTTGAAATGCCTACTTATCCACTCTAATTCACCTAAGAGGATAAGAATTCCTAAACAGAACGTCATTATAAAGTTCTGAAGATACAGATGAGGCTCGCTTGAATTTACATATTCCCCGTGCCTACTCAGTGGGCACAGGTTGTATTTGTTTCCTATCGCGCTACCAGGAGAACGGCCATTATTTACCTCCTAGGGGGATAGGGGGTGCAGAGGATTTTGTTTGTGTCACGATAAAAATTACCTGACCCTCGCCCCCGCTAGAGCTAGCGATGCACCCAGCGATTTTATGTGCCGAGTGCAGCGATCGGTGAAAATCGCCAGGTGTGCCTGGTGCCGGGTGATCGTGATTTTCGCCTGTCGCCGCGATCGGTGACATACCAGATATCGGCGAATTAAAATCGCCAGATGTGTCGCCGGGCTAAAACTCTGGGCCTAGTTGTTCGAAGGCCGATTAGCACTCACCTAGGGTTAACTTGTAATCCAGGTATCTATATTTCGTGGTTCAAAAGCCGTTTTGGGATAACTTTCCCAATCTCTTTAGAGCACTCAGTCGTCAAATTGTAAACAAATTAAATTCAACTGAATTTTCTTTGAAGCTTTCAGATCTAAAAAAAAAAATTTTACACTAACCTGGAGTTATCTTAACTCACCTTTAACAACTCGGCCCTGTAGTTTTCTAATGAATCCCTTCATTTCCCCTTTCTCGCTCCGGGACTTTCGCATTTCTCAGATTACTTTTCACACAATGCAACAAGGTCTGTGTTGACGCAAAGGTCTGTGTTGATGCAATACAAAGTTACACTGCGTCATACTTACTTTGTTTTGTGCACGTAATAGGCACTGCTCTACTGCGTCTCCCTGAGATAAATTCTTGACAGTCAGTCTAAAAGGTTAGTGCACATTCATTTAATTTCTCCAGAAAACGATTATTTTAAAGCAAGAAAATTATTTTAGATAAATCTTCGAACCGTGACACATTTCCGGGTGGGTTTCTCGATATCGAAAGTAATTCTGTTTTGATTTGCTAAAACTTGAAGATGAGCGTTTTAGGAATTGAGCGTAGGTAGATGATTTAACAATAATTACGAGCAGCGAAGTAAATGATAAATGACTCGTTTATCGTAATTGATAGAAGGAACTTTGCGCTTTATCGTAGAATATTCATTGCCTCCCTACTGTTTTAAGAAGGGATCGTTCAATTTGGTGGAAACTTTTGATTAGTTCAACGTTTCAAAATGTTGTAGGATGCTTCGCTCGCCATTTAAAGTTTGGAAAAGGGCAGCACCACTTAAATTAACTTTGTATCCATATTCCTCAGCTGTGATGTTATCATTTAGACTTGTAAGCTGTCACAGTGTGGAGCGGTCAACCTTTACTTGAAATGTCTCCCAAAGAATTTCATGCGGCAACCTTTCTCCCATCGGTCTAATATTATAATTCAACGATTCAGTTCCGTTAAATAGGATTGACTTTCGTAGAAAGAGGAACAACGCAAACAGCTTAAAACGTAGATACAGTGGAACCTCGATTTAACGAAGCGCCCAGGGACTGAGGAAATTGATTCTTTATATCGAGGGTTCGTTGTATCGAAAACCTCAATTTAACGAACGGCGGAAAACAACCAAAATGTTCATTATATGAAGATATGATTAATGATTGTTGTTGTTTTTTATTTTTGTGTGTGTGTGGTTTGACGTTGTGCTTAATGTCTATGAAACTACAGAACACTGTATAGGTCTGCACGTAGCTACAGCACCGGAAACTTAACGGGTCAAATTAATTTTAACAAAATGTCATAATGAAAAGGTTAATGAATAGCGCAACCGAACCGAAAACTAAAACAAAAGAAAACCACTTCACTTTAATACTAAAATTGCTAGTTAAGATTCCCAATCAAAAATTCTTCCAACGAAAATTTCCTCATTTTTCGTCGTTCTTCACTTTTGATCAGTAGATATATGCTGAAGCAAAGACATATAAAAAAACTAGGGAAGATTTATTGCTGGTCGACTAAAATTGCCAATCAAGACGCTTATTCCAAAAAAATTTTAATCGGTGGATTTTGATTGTCGGTCTGTTTTGCATTTGCATTTTGTCGCGTGTTGATATTTGTCAGTTATATCGGGGTATCGGTATTCGTTTGGGTTTCTGGATTGTGTTCGTTATAACGAAGATTTAGTCATATCGATGTTCATTTGTATCGGGGTTCTTTCGCATACAGCTTACTTTAGCTTTAGCCAGGCTGAGAAGTATCGTTCGTTATACCGAGGACTTCGTTATATAGAGGTTCGTTAAATTGAGGTTCTACTGCATAATCGAGAGTTAAATAATGTAAGAAATGATCACGGGCATGTTTACTTTCGTTTTAACAAAGTTCCTTTTTACACAATGAACGATTATGTAGCAGGCTTTCTGTAGAAATTCGTTATGTTACCTGCCTTGAAAAGACGTTAGTAAGCCCATTTAAAAAGAATTGCTTTCATTGATAAGAAAGAATGATGTTTAGGATTATATCTGGGTACGCAGAAGTGGAAGAAGGAAGTATTTATAAGGGACGGAAACACTTTTCCCTCCAGTCACGCACTACAAATCTATAAAGTTTTATATGGTTTCTTACACACTAAAATTTTTGTCTTGTAAACTTTCTAACTCTGCTTAGTTATCCTTAGTTATTATTTCTACTCCTTCCTGTTGTAAGAATCTGACTTATTATTGTACCACTTTAAATTTCACTGGAGGGTAAATACTCTATGAGGATGATTCAAATATACATACATACACACATATGTTAATTGACCACTCCCCATGGGAGCTTTTTAGGGCCAATTCCCACCCAGCAACCACCCCAGGGGAGGACATCCATCACACAGTTATCTCGTGCATGGGAAACTAACGTCTCCTCCCCCGAACCCTGCAGGAGATGGGACCTCCATTTATTTCTATCCGAGCCGGAGAAGACTAGAGTATCTAAACATTTCTTGATATAGAAGGGTAGCATATTCTTCTCACTTGTTTTAAGGGGGCCGTCTTGTCAATTGTAGTAAGTTTACAAATGTAGTGAGTAACTTTAAAGAAACAAAACTCTTTAACAATCTTATAGAAAACTATGAAATTTTTCTCAGAGCATCCCTTCAGAAAGATCTATTCAGGATATTGAAATCGAGATGAAATGATTAAACCGTAGTTAATTATTAACTTCTGAACTTCATATCATAAACTGGGGGTTGCTGTCTGCCCCCCATACTTTTTTCCTATAGAATTCATTGAAAATGGTTGAAACTTCTCAGGCACAACTACCATGGATTAAACTGTGATCCTATGGAGGAGATTCGGGATAGGGTCTTTGGTGCTACCATGACAACCAAACACTTCCATATAAGGATGTTGATCTAATATCTCCTCAATTATTTAACTAAATCCAATTTTGCTCCATAGGATCACAGCTTACATCAAAAGGATAGCCTGTGCCAAATTTCACAAAAATTGGTCATAGAATGAAGTAAAAAAATGGTGGGGGCAGATGGCAACTACTGAAAAAGGGCAGTTTTGAGAAAACTGCTGTTAAAGTTGTCACAAAGAAAAACTCCTCCTTTAACCAATGCAATATCAATTGAAGGTGATTATAGCATCATTCAGTACCAAAATATCACTCTCAAACAATTTTGAAATAAAAAGAGAAGAAAATCAACTATTTTGAGTCAGTTTTACACTCCTGGGGGCTAAAAATTAAAGGCTCCAGCCTCATATGTTGTGCCCTCTTTGTTAAGTCTCATGTTCTCATCCCTTTTCCTTGCTTGGCTCCTAGCAAGTCTGTAATTTTTGTGTTGTCCCTGAATTCTCTTCTCTGCCTGTGACACTCTCTCTAAATCTCTCCTTTTACTTACTGTTTTGGTAAAGGTTCCAACACCAATGCTAGCCTCGACCATAACATCGTGTTTGGCCTTTGCGCCACAGCTGAAATGCAGTGCTGCTGAAGCAGATGCAATGACAATCCTCTTCTTCCCATACCATTTGTGTTTAGAGCACATGTTCCAAACCAGAGCATTAAACATAACATAACATAACATTCATAGATTCATTTGCATTCTGTGTGAATCCAGGGAGACATCTGGTCAGAAGAGCTGGGTCGCTGAGCCTACTGTAAATTGGTTCTAGATGCTTCAAAAAAACCGCATCAAAGTGATGGGGCTTGTCAACATCTTTTAGTCCCTTCTTGAATTTACACCGTGAGTTTACAGGGCAATATTTGTGTCTCTCTTTAAGTTTCACATAGCCTGAGCAAAAAAGTAACAGTTTAGAAAACTGGCTCAAGAAGGTATGGATGAAAGTTTACATAAATTTACCTGAAGCACAATCTTGACTGGCTGAGTGAACCCTCTCGACAAACTCTTGAAGACTTTCCATGTGCACAAGCCGATACCCCTTGGCCACTGGCATTTCATGAGAAATATCCTCATCAGATCCACTTTCATTGTCACTTTCCTGTAGCTTTCTCGAAGAAACAGTCAGGCACGAGGCTCCGGAATTTGCTCGCTTACCACGTCATCCTCACCAACAAACGTGATCTCCAATCTAGGTCTCTTCGATGCCGTTTCCGCGATCTTTCTGTGCTTTAGGATACCTTTGAAAGCCTTTCTTTTCTTACCACTACCACTTTTCTATATAACTCGTTGTTTTACACCAGATTTATTCCCTTTAGGCATGATTATTCGATTGTAAACAAGCTGAAGTAATTTGAATGTGTTCAGGGAACAAAGGAACTTTAAATTCAGGAATCGGATAGGGACCCCTGGAAACGAAATTCGGAGAGCGTTGAATCGAGAAATCTCCACGAAAAGCGTCGATTTTAAATTCCGTTTCCATGGCAATCGATCAACACTGGTGAACACAGTTGCGGAAATTGCGTTTTTCAAGCTTTTACTGATAAAATTAATTTAAAAAGACTTCAAAACCTTAAAGTAGATAGGTTAAACCATCGATTAAAGCAAAAACCAAAAAGTGGTTGGATGACCAAAAATTCGCAAAAATCTGACTAGACGGCCCCCGACCTTGAGTGTTGGTCCGGCCGGGGCTCGAACCCTCGACCTCCCACTCAACAGTCCAGCGCTCTATCCACTGAGCTAACTGGGAGGTGGTATATATAAAATATAAAATTTAATTAAATTTGAACCTCCTGTAAGCGACCACCCGAAATGTCAAGTCTTAGTGGTCGCTTACGGGATGTGGTCCCTTACCTGAGGTCAGGCCACAGGGAATCCATATTTCGTTCAATTTGCACGTGATGACCGGACCCTTCGCCAGTGCTTATCGAAAGCTAATGTACTACCTTTCAGCGCCTATCCAGGGAAAACAATCTTCGGATCTGTAGTGATTAATTTGTATCTCACAAATTATTTAATACAGCGCGTTTGAGACAATTCACGGGAGAGAAACTTGGCTTGTTTGTTATTCCAAGTAGTGCTGTCCAAATTTTTCCGAGAACAGAACAAAAGTAAAAATTATGTTTTGGGAAACGACAAAATCTTTTGAAACAATATTCAGTTTCCGCACGTGAGAGATATGGCCGATTGTTTGTCAAGTGCCCGCCTACGGGAGGTCAAATACAATTGAAAACGAGCATCTCTCTAAAAGTGGCCGGTAACGAAAGGTGGTCGCTTACGAGAGGTGGCCGCTTACGAGAGGTGGTCGCTTACGAGAGGTGGCTGCTTACGAGAGGTGGTCGCTTACGAGAGGTGGTGGCTTACGAGAGGTAGTCGCTTACGAGAGGTGGTCACTTACGAGAGATGGTCACTTACGAGAGGTGGTCACTTACGAAAGGTGGCCGCTAACGAAAGGTGGCCGCTTACGAGAGGTGGTCGCTTACGAGAGGTGGCGGCTTACGAGAGGTGGTCGCTTACGAGAGGTGGTCGCTTACGAGAGGTGGTCGCTTAAGAGAGGTGGCCGCTTACGAGAGATGGTCGCTTACGAGAGGTGGCGGCTTGCGAGAGGTGGCGGCTTGCGAGAGGTGGTCGCTTACGAGAGGTGGTCGTAAAGGGAGGATCGACTGTATAACAAATAATCACGAGGTTCACTCACTTTTAGTGAACAATTTTTTACAAAGTAATTCAGATCGTGAACATTTTATTATCTCTAGAATGTTTTGAATATATCTATGTGCAAGCTGTTCTTGATAATCTAGTTTTTATAATTCTTTTTAATACAGCCCACAATGTAAACTACTGGGTTACCAGTAATTGTGTTAGCTACAAAAGTTATTTATCTATTTATTTATTATTTTTTTTAACAGAGTTTATATTAAAATGGCGGAGAAGAGAGCTCTGAATAGAGGATCTAGAGCTTCTGCTGGAAAGGAAGAACAGCAGCAGTCACTCATGACCAGTACGAGTGATCTTAAGGATATTTTGGTTCAACTGATGATGCTTTTTGTTGGCAAGCCAATCAAAATACTTTTAATCGGTAAAACAGGAGTTGGGAAATCGCACTTGACGAATGCTCTCATCGGAGAACAGCTTGCTGAGGAAGGAAAAGATTTTGATCCAAAAACCGCTGAGGTGAGTTTACTGACAGAGAAAGCTTTTAAGTTTTTGAAATTACATGTTTGTCACCTGTGAACACGATGGAAAGAATGCCCCAGTAAAATTCTCCGAAAGGATATTGCAAGGCAGAACAGAGGGCATGGAGCGAAATATCTCACTCGTCACCCTCTTGGTCAGCCAGAGTAGAGTCAGTGTTGCAAGTAATAGGAAAATTACCCAAGTAACGTGAAAAGAGTTTAGTTCGAGTTAAAATCGGTTCCAGGTTGTATTACTAAGGGTCTTGAAAATTCAGGACCTACTATTGGCGAACTGTTCACATGAAGTAATTTGGATATATCAACAAAGTTGAAATGGTAAATTGGCCACCGTAATGATTACAAAAGCTGACGTTTCGAGCGTTAGCCCTTCGTCGGAGGGCTAACGCTCGAAACGTCAGCTTTTGTAATCATTACGGTGGCCAATTTACCATTTCAACTTTGTTGATATATCCAAATTATTTCGTTACTCCCACCGACGCAGCCCCAAACAGTTTCTTTCGAAACTATCAGCCTTTGTTCACATGAAGGACAATCCTTCAGTCTCGGGCATAAACCCGACACTAATTAATATAAATGAGTTGTATAGAAGAGTTTTTTTCCTTTATATCTAATTTATATTGTTAGTGTGTCCTTGAAGACTGGGCATCTTAAGTCCTATGATTAATAATTTTCAGGTGAGTGCTTATGAGTTTGTAAAGAACAACGTGAACATTGCGGTGTTTGACACACCAGGACTGGCAGATACGAGAGGCAATGATGAAGAATATTTAAGGAAAATCAAAGAAAAAGGTATAGAGTTGGACCTAATTCTGTTCTGTACTGAGATGAATGGTACAAGATTTCGTAACGACGACTTGGAAACAATGAAGAAGCTGTCGATGGCCTTGGGTCCTCAGATCTGGAACCACGCTGTAATTGTGCTAACATTTGCTGACATGGTTTTTGCATCACCAAGCGAGAAGGCGAATGGCGTCTCGGATGAAGAAGTGTTTGGTGAAAAGTTCCGATGTCTGAAGAAGACATTTCTGGAAGCCCTGATCCACGACTGTGAAGTACCTGATGAGGGTGCCACTGAAGTGCCATTCGTACCAACTGGAGACTCAATGGAGCCCAGACTCCCAGACAGGAACGACTGGATGACAACATTTTGGGTGACGGCTTTCAATCGCATCAAAGGAGAAGCAAAGGCTGATTTTTTTCTGTTGAGTGCTGATCGACTGTCATTTTCGAAACCTCTTAGTTCAAATTTCGAAGAAGACCACATCGAACGCCGCGAGGTGACTTCGGAAATAGATGTATATGTACCATCTAAACATGGAGAAGCCGGGAGATTGCTTCAAGGCAAAAGGTCTCAAAGACTGGTTTCTCCTTCCATCCAACTGGACAAGGGTTCCTCTCAAAAAATCTTTAAAGATATTTTAGGGGATGGGACCGATAGCACCGAAGAGGCCGAGGAAAGTTCATTCGTCCGCTATTATCAGACGTTCTTTCGCTTAATTATAAAATATGTAAGGAGGTTTTTACGAAGAAGTAACCGAATGGAAGAATCTACTGAGAGACAAGGGCCTACAAAGTAAGACACTTCTGAAGTTATGTTTAGGCTATTCAAAATCAAGAACAGATTAAGGACTAAACTAGTTGTTTGAAAGTCTCAAAACTTCACAGATCACGAGAACACTTTGTCAAATCAGGACAAAGTTTAAGGCAAAAATTCACTTGAAGATTACAAGTACTCATCATTTGTTTCTCTCTCTTACCAAACACGATATATCATGAACTAGATTAGGAAACAGGGATTGTGAGCATGATTTAGGGCTTGAAGGTTTCCACCAAGGAAGACTCATCAGTTAAATATGAATCGTCAGTACGTAATCACCAAGCAATCGATCTGTTGTGAGTTAATGTAATTTAATGTAATCCTTGTTTATCAGATGAACATATAGTTTAAATGGTAACACAACTGTAAATAGCCCTTTCTTACATTTAATTTTAAGAATGTTTCAAGTTGAAAAAGAGAAATTTGACTTATATACCTGACAAAAGCCATGGACAGATCATTGACGGGGCAGAGGAGTAAACTGTTAAAAATTTAATTTTTTTTTCAGGCCTTTTTATTGACGAATTTTGTGGCTATTGTGTTGCCTGGATGAACCGCTTTTGATTTGTATGATCGACTCTGTAAAACTTTTGCTTCTATCTAAACGCTTGATTGAAAAGATTACCCTAAATGAGGTCACAGATTGCATCATTCCAGCAAAAACTGTCGTTGTAGGCACGACTTTTGTTATTGTTGTGTTTATTTTTTTTTTTCAATGTAGTTTCCTCAAACAACTATAAAGAACTTGAACGGAAAGACCTAATCATGACCGTCAAGTAGAAGACGATGTTACTAGGAATTTAGTGCCGGCCAGGCAAGTGATACAACCCCACGAGCCTGGGTCTATGAAATTGCATGCCTGCTTAATCAAATCGGTAGTTTCCTAGAAATTGAAATTAACTCTTTGACTCCTCAGAATGACTAGCATATATTCAATTTTTCGTTACAATATCACCCCTGAATCACACTTATAGGTCATGAGAATAGAGGTATTAAAGAGGCTTTTGATAATAAAGAGGCTTTTGATAAGGTCGTAGTAGTAGCAAGTATGATAAATATTGTAAGAAATAGAAAACTTTTTTGAGAGACATGTTTCGGCATGCTTATGTCATCTTCAATCAATGAGTAACTGAACGTGAGTAATGATATAACAGACAAGTAGATGAATAAAATATTTACAGTATGATGTAATACAAAAGCGGGTACTAATTACAGCGTGACAACAAACATGAAATTAAAGGTGTGAACTAAAATGCTAGAAAAGCGTTATATTGCTGTAATTGTTTGTTAAGTTCAGGTTCGATCTTATTTATATAAAATAGCTTCTTTGAATTTTAAATCAATTGAGTTGTTAGCAGAATCCAGAATACTAAAGCAAGAAAGGGAGTATTTGTTCTTACAAGAAGGAGATGTGTTGAAATGGTAAACAGATTCTCCTTCTCAACACCTGAGGAAATGTATGGATAACTGTATGGAGAATATAAAATACTGATGTTAGGGTGTAAAGGGTTAAGATATCATGTTATAGCATAACCAAAGCAAAGCGCGCGCTCTCATTGGTAGATTTAGCGTGCCCCATTTGCTCATGGGTGTACGCTGCTGACTTGAGCAAATGCAAAGACTATTTTTCCGCGTGCGATTGTTTTTTCTTTTCACGTAAGATTTGTTAAATAAAAGGGAACTCTTTAGCTACAATGTATCAATGTTATGTTATAAAACAAATGGTAAACACCACAGCGTACACTATTGAGTTATGGATGCACTTGGGAGGTTTGTTAAACACTCAAGAAGCTAGAGTCGCTCTCGGCTATCGCCTCGCGCGTCCATAACTCAATAGTGTATGCTGTGGTGTTTACCATTTGTTAATTTGAAAGGAATCTTTGACACCATAATCATTCCCTTATACTCCCGACTTTTCAAAGGGGCCCAAACATTGTCTTATGCTTTCTTCAAAGTGAGATCCGGGTTTTGAGCTTCTTGCTGACTTTTATCTTTTCCATTTTGGTGAAAACTGCTATATCGTTACCACAGGGGGCCCACACAAGCGGCGTGTCTGGTCGTTTGCTCGAAATATAAAGAAATGTATGGGAGAATATTGAAGAGTCGTAATATCGTAAACTTATATCGAGGAATGTCTATGTGAAGGCTCAAAATAAATGTAAACCTACCTCACTTGCCGTGTATTGTCGTTTCTGTGGTTCTAAATGGCGAAGTTGAGCGATTTGGTAGATTTTGCGTTTACTGTTACTCTACTGTTTAAGAAGGAGACAAGGGTGCGAAGCTCATTTTCGACCGCTCCGCTTTCGAAGCCGATTTTCACCCAGAAATTAGAATCGCCCGGCTTCCAAATCGACTACCGGATAAACCAAAAGGTTGACGCTTCTTCTCGTGTCATTCAATCGAAGATCCATTCAAAATCCAAGCGCTCACCGCGAAAACACTTTCGAGAAATGAAGCTTTCTAAGCGATCGGCCGTCCGCGGCACAGATTTGGTGTGCCAGGTAGCAACCGTCACGCTGTTTGCTCCACGCTGATTGGATGATGGTAAACAATGCCCTGTTTCAAATGCCTCATGTGAGATGGGAGTCGGGGCATATTCGCGCCAGCGATTCATCTACTGACTAGCCTGGTGTGAGGTTTATGGCGTGTGAAGGAAACCCTACACGACCTCAAACTTCTTTGTTCGCGTAATCCAATGAGCTCTGAGAGGATACTTATGATTATTTTCGAATAACGGATTGAGCTGAACGGTAAAGAAAAGGAAGGGTTGAACTGGCGATGTTTTCTGCGTTAAGAAAAATGACAATTGAAGGTTACAAAACATCACAGGGTAAATTAACTTTCTCCAAGGCGGGTTACGCGAACAAAGAGGTTTGGGGTGGTGTAGGGTTTCCGTTACGCGCCATAAGCCTCACACCAGGCTGGTTAGTAGATGAATCGCTGGCGCGAATATGCCCCTGACCCCCATCTCACATGAAGCATTTGAAACAGGGCATTGTTTACCATCATCCAATCAGCGTGGAGCAAACAGCGTGACGGTTGCTCCCTAGCACACCAAATCTGTGCCGCGGACGGCCGATCGCTTGGAAAGCTTCATTTCTCGAAAGTGTTTCCGCGGTTAGCGCTTGGATTTTGAATGGATCTTTGATTGAATGACACGAGAAGAAGCGTCAACCTTTTGGTTTATCCGGTGTTCGATTTAGAAGCCGGGCGATTCCAATTTCTGGGTGAAAATCGGCTTCGACAGCGGAGCGGTCGAAAATGAGCTTTCCACCCTCTTCTCCTTCTTATACAGTAGAGTAACAGTAAACGCAAAATCTACCAAATCGCTCAACTTCGCCATTTAGAACCACAGAAACGACAATACACGGCAAGTGAAGTAGGTTTACATTTATTTCGAGCCTTCACATAGACATTCCTTGATATAAGTTTACGATATTACGACTCTTCAATATTCTCCCATACATTTCTTTATACTTAGAACAAACGACCAGACACGCCGCTTGTGTGGGCCCCCTGTGATCGTTACCGCGAACAGTATGGAGGGCTTTTAAGCCTTGAAAGATGTAACTGAAAGTGTGGCCACCCAGCTGTTCGTGGCTTCTAGAATAAAATCGTTTGCTGTTGATCTTTTTAAACCTACTATGAAAATGAAGTATTTTCATTACTGCCGGTCGAGTCGACTTTCTAAATCTGTATCTGGGCTGTAATAATGGTAACATAAGCTTCTTGCACAATCCAAATGTTGCGTAATTATAGTATTTTGTGGCATTTCCGGAAACACATGGGATGATTTGTTTTGTTTTGTTTTGTTTTTTAACTATTAGTTGAGGCCTGTTAACTCTCGCATTAAGTTCGGCACAAGTGAAATTCGACTTTAGAACCGGGCCTTAGATATAAATACTTTAAGACAAGAGATCAGTCCACCTTATGCCGAACCTCTACTTTATGAGAGCAATGGAACGAAGTGCCATAGCCGACGAGATTTGTGAACAAACAGGAAAAGGGCACGAGGTCACTAAGATAATTACGATATTTGGAGGGTTTTCGTATCCAAATATAGTATACGTATTTCGTGACATTTCCGGGAGTGGAGAGGATTTGTTTCTTACCAATCATATTATTAGTCGAGGCCACTTGTATACGATTTCTTTTCGACGAGAGATCCATTTCTGACTCGAATATTTGCTTTTATTTGTGAACTGCAAAGAAGCGGAGTGTAACCGCCGAAATTTGCTGATCGCATGTTACAGTTGTTTCAGATGATGCAATGCCATTGCCATTTCGAAACTGAAACTGACAGAAAAGGGAGAAAAGTTCATCGGAATTGCGGTTCAGAGAGCAGAGATAATACCTAACAGTACAAAAGAGAAATTTGTCATGTGAGTGGATGATTTGAGTTGCTTGCGTGGCCGAGAGAAATCTAGACTCAACTAAATTCCCAAAATTGTGACTGATGTCATTGTCACCCTGAGAGGGACTTTTCCGTTACAATTACCGTGAAATTGTTCTTAGACGTTTATTAATAAAACAGTGTGTGTGTCGAGGAAAAGGCAGATTGAAGATTTTACCGAGGAAGGCGCTACATCGCTCATTGCAGGTAGGTGAAGCTGATTGTTTACCGTTCCTCCTCGGAGGAGGAAATGAAATCGACATTTCCACGTTCAGTGAGATGGAAGTTTTAGTCAAAATGTCTCGTTGGACCGTAAGACATTGTGTGTAGGACAACTATATGACCAGAATTGATAATATAGCAAATGCTGGGTTAAGCCGACCAGAGACTTATTGCTGTTCTCGTTAATTATTGCTGCCTGTATGGCGTATCGGACTTCATGCTTTCAGGAAAATAGTACATTTCGAATCACGGAGTCATCTCAATGCATCAAGAGGTTACAATCTCGTGCGACGTATCTATTAGGAAACTTTATTTCTTAATATACTCGTACCACTTCGTATTTGTGGCCGACTAATTATTAACTTGAAGATTCCTACTGTGTTATTAGTATGAATTTTTCACTTGTAAGTCCACACCGTCACGCAAGTCAAATCGTAGGATCTTTCAAACTATTCGAGGCTAATGTGAACTGGGCACTGAAACCCGGCGATTTTCTTCTAATTTCTCGCACCGTTGTTCAAGTAGTCGAGGGTTTTGTTCTGATGCCCACAGACCCTTCCACGGTTTTAGCGGCCATATTGGTTGGGAGTCAAACAAAACCTCGTTGCGTAGCAACGAGCCATAGAATCTCTTATGATAAGAAGACCCGCATCGCTACCCTCGTTTAATTTTCGCTTTGATCAGGAACAAAAATTAATTTTCATCGCTGAAAAAGAGAAGACATTAATAAAGGTGAGTGACTTTCTCCTCTTGGCGAAAAACCTTTTCTTCTCTGCGTTTTATGGGAACACTGAGATCGTTTTTCTTTGGACGTGACCTCGCGGCCGACCTAATGCCAGCTGGTCAGAGTGCTACTTTCTCGAATGACTTTTTGTAATTAAGTAACTTAATTGTGCAGAAGAGAAATTGAAATAAATGTGTCTACTTGCTCTTTAAACCTTTTCTTCCAGACACCGGGCTAACATACTCTTGAAACTCCTCGTCGGATACCACAACCCGAACATTGCGTTCACAAGCAGAAAAGGCTCTCGTGACAAGCTGTCTTTTTTTCCCAGTTACACT
This sequence comes from Stylophora pistillata, assembly GCF_964205215.1. Classification (NCBI taxonomy): domain Eukaryota; kingdom Metazoa; phylum Cnidaria; class Anthozoa; order Scleractinia; family Pocilloporidae; genus Stylophora; species Stylophora pistillata. Next base: position 7,157,897 of record NC_142530.1, read on the forward strand.
TAACCCTCTTAAACTTAGGTAACCTTTTAGTGCACCTAAGCTTTTCAGGAGGAAATTTTCGTAAAGATCTTCTGGATTTACACTAGAGGGCTCTTTAGAAACACGCGTAGCCATGTTTCCAAATACAAACAATTCGTTTAAGAATTGTTTTTAAAAGCTTGAAAACACCTAAAGTACAAAAACCAAAACCAAAATTTTAAGTACGTTGCAATGCTACCGTCATAAATCATAAAATCTAAAACTATACAGTATCGATGGCTAAAAAACATATTCTAATTTTTCAACCGAAAGAAGTGCTTTTTAAAATGCCATTCTCGCATCATGGCGGCCTCGAGGTCACCTTCAAACAACATATCAATCATAAAACGCCATAAAACGCAGTGATAAAAAGGTATTTCGCCAAAAACTTCTGTACTTACTTTCAGTAACGTCTTATCTTTGTTCCCATTAGATTTGGAGACGAAAATAAGCGATTTTCCCTGTATAAAGTTACGATATTGATCCAAGGTACCGACGCGCGTCTAATAATTACAAAAGAATATATTGTTCGTTACTACGTAACGAGGTTTTTTTTGACCCCCAAACAATATGGCCGCTACAAACCGTGGAAGGGTCTATTTTGGTAGGTATAAATAATCACATGGAGCAATCAAAGATCAATTTTACGGAAAGTTGAACTTGCAATTATTTGAGTCGCTAGGGAAACGAGGTCGATTTGTAGAATTCTGAAATTTACGAGTAAGTTAAACCTCAATTGCATGAGGAAGTTATGCAAGCAATATGTCTATCACATGGAGGGCAAAATGCTTAGTATTTGCTTTGGGCAACATAAGCTTGAAACGGAGAGATAATGATCTCTTGTCCACACTGAGCAACTGGTAACTTAGAATTTGAGGCAACATTCTCTATTAACCAAAACATCGAAACCAGCGCCATTATTTGTTTTATAGAGCTCAAAAGAGCACGGCGAAAACAGAAGGTTAGATCTACATTGTGGCTCTTTCACTCAAGGACTCTACATTGTGTAAATCACTTCACGTTCATGTCCTTATAGCTTATACTTACTTAAGGGACGAGATTAACTTTCTGGTTCCTGTTACCCTTCAAAGAATTGTCTAAGTTAGGAAAGTCGATGCACAAAACTTCCCCTTGTCGACAACCCCTCCCTGCCCAATTTGCTTTACTGTAACCCACTTATGTTCAGTGAAAAACCTCCCGCAAGGCGCGGTTTGCCCAACGATAATGCAATAAATGGATATTAAATATAAGGGAAAGGTTCTCGGTTTGCGATTTATTTGATTTATTTAGGGAAGGTGTTTAAGTAGTGTGTGGCTATAGATTGATGTGAAACAAAGCGGGATGAATTAGAAAGAAGTTTCAAGTGGCAATAAGGTTTTCTTATTAAATCGGAAGCCTGAAGAAAGTGGTGCAACGTTTCTCTTTATTTTCCATGAACTTATTTAGTCTAGTGGTATTCGCTGCAGTGTAAAGCGCCTTATTAGAACTCCTTTGTTTTTACCTTACAGTGAACTAGAAGTGCATGTTAGTGTCCCAAAAGTAGAATTCTGCACGGTCACGGTTCGAACAACGATTTCCATCACAGTCCTCTTTGTTTATGCGCCAATTGAACCTCACTCTCGGTAGTAAACTAATTAGATTCACTCATAAACACAATTACAATTTCGTCAAATTTTTGCACTACCGCATTTTAGGTTTTGAAATGGCGGAAGGAGGGAAATCTGATCTCAAAGATGAAACGCTCCCAAATCAAGCTAAGCGGCTCATAATTGGCTTACCCAACTTCGAGTATCAACTTGAACAATACTGTTCGTCTGGACGCCAGCACATGACCATCCTGCTGTGCGGAAAAACAGGTGTAGGTAAATCGCATTTGACGAACGCGCTCATTGGAAAACGTCTGGCCAAAGAAGGCGAAGATCTCGATCCAGAAACATATGAGGTAGGCAAAGAAGACAGAAGATGCATAACACCATTACGTTTTCCTTTGCCCCTGTCAATATCCATGCGGTGTTATGCCTCCGACCCTCTGGTGTTCATCAAGGTGGTTTAAAATGATCGTTTAGGATCCTCCTTAAGTGCATTCCCTAACTAGGTCCAATTTCTTTCACGTAACTCACAGCTAATGTCACTCACCTCTACCTTCTCAATCATATTCTCGTTGTTACTTTTTGTTTTGGACTATTTTTCTGTACCTACCTCATGCATTGGAAGTGAAAACCTTTCAGGATTCTTTCACCAGCCTTTGTGATCAGCCTTGTTTCTTAGTCATGCAGCTTGACCAATGAAACTTGATTCTTGAAAAAGCTTGTCATGGTTATCTATCCCATCCCTCTGAAACCCAACACCTTCCACATTCTCTAGAATACGCCCTATGCATTCTGCAGTCTAATCTTAATATCATTTGTGCCTCCAACCTTCCTGTCTTCAGTTGGCCTCTTTCCATACAAACTCCTCGGCATCTTTCACTTTTCTGTCAAGCACTTTATAATGAGTGTTTAGAAACCTAGATACTGATGTGCCCGTCTTAAGATTCTTCAAGGTCCAGAGCTGTTCGTGACGAGCTGATTAGTGATGGCTGAAAGACCTTAAAAGTGTTGGAGGGTTATTTTTGAGCTTCTTTTTTGACGGTTGACGCTTTAATTTGTCCTTTTACATGGTTGTATATTGAGCCCCTGGACGACTTCTAGACCGTTAACCTCTATTTGGGGTACTCGAGATTTTCTTTTTGGAGACCTCGTTAGTCACTAGCTGAGAAGCACTTAAAAGCCCTTTGAGATTACTTTTATAGCTTTTTAGAATGAAGTGGTGTTTTCATCTTTGGATACCTTTCCACTTCGGTGTTCGTAAAATTATGTCCTATGTAACTTAATATCGAATAAGTGTTAAATGCATGGCTCCAGGAATTCTCGGTGATTACCTTTCCTTCTTTGAGCAGATAACTCTCAAGTGGGGGTTGTCTGAATTTGCAACAGATACGTGGAAAATTGAAAAAAAAAACTGATCACGTTTTATCCGCTGAAACAACCCCCAGCTAACTGATAATTCGTTAGGTTGCAGTCTAAGATTATCGAGTTCTTTTTAGCCAAGAGTGGTCTTTAAACTCTCGGTTGCCTTTTCATTTTGGGGTTAGTGTCTACTAGTAGACAGAGTTACCCTTCAATAATGACATGAGGCGTACTTGTTTTTTTGATAGGTAAAACCTTACAACTTCTTAATGAACGGCGTGGGCATAACGGTAGTAGACACCCCTGGGTTAGCAGATGGCAGTGGAAACGAAGAAGTGTATCTGCAAAGAGTCAAAGAGGAAGTAACCGGTTTCGATGCATTCATTTTCTGCACTGAGATGAATACTCACCGAATCCGGAACGACGACATTAAAACGATCCAGAAGCTAGCTGAAGCCTTCGGTCCAGAGCTTTGGAAGCACGCTGTTGTGGCACTAACATTTGCCAATGAAGTTCACCCACCACCCAGCAAGAGGGACGTGATGGAACAGGAGTTTTTTGATGACTACCTCCGAAAATTTAAGAGGAAGATTCAACAAGTCCTATTAGACGTTGGAGTACCAGAGGAGACAATGATCAAAGTGCCATTCGTACCCACTGGAGATTTGTGCGAGCCTCAACTACCGGGTATCGAAAACTGGATCGTGTGTTTCTGGATTGCAACATTCAAACGCCTAAACAGAAGTGCACAACCTACGTTTCTCCTTGCAAATATCAACCGTTTTAATTACGATTCAGGGAGAGAAGGAAGTGTCTCACCAGGAATTAGCCTGCCACGACCTGAGTTAAAGGAGGAAAATAAGCAGCAAAAGCGACTAAAGAGAAAAAGCTTCCAGGGATTTCACCGCGTTAATCGAGGTCAGCGGCCGTGGGATGACCAAAACGCTGAGATTAATAGCAACCGTCGTGTACTAAACAGAAGCCAATCGATGAATGAAGGAAAACAACGAACACCTCAAGAAACGTTGCCCAAGCCAAAACCCAAAGCGAAGAGCTCAAGTAATGAGCAAGGTCCAGATACTGACACCATTGTTGGCATTGACCTAGATGAGGCATCTGCTGGCGAGATAATGATGGAAATTCTTGATGAGGTCGGTAGAGAGGACAACAAAATACGGGGTGACTTCATTCGGCCTGGAACTGGCAATCTTTTGTCTATTATATTCGAGTGGTTTATGACCTTCTTCAAAAAGTGGCTACTAAGAGAACCTTCAACAACCAACGAGGCTGTAGAAGAAGAGGAATCACAGGAACAAGAGGGCAACTGAATATTGATTTACGATCTGCATAGGAAACTTTCCCAGTAGAGAAGAAGTCTCCAATCATTTAAGTTTGATGAATTTTATAAGAAGCTTTAAACTTTTTAAAACTTTTAAACTTTAATGATAAATACTCCCAAAAAAAAGGTTTTTCAGTACCTATTTACAAATATGAATGCTAACTATGTCTGACAAGCTATTGTTAAATTCTAAATTCTAACTGTCACTCGATCATTCATTCATGGCAAGTTTCAGGACTTTCTTGAAGGCCTTTACAGATGTAACGTTTCTGAGGTCTTCGTCTAACATGTTCCACAGAGATACTGCTCTATAGGCAAAGGACCTTTGGCTGGTGGCTGATCTGAATAATGGAATGTCAATCTTCTCATTATTACGAGTTATGCGATTATGTACAGAAGATCGTTTTTTAAACTTAGCGCATAGATATTCAGAAGCTAAATTGTTAACACACTTATAAGCTATAACAGCGTCTCTGAATTTGAGTATTTTGTCAACTGGAAGCCAGTTGAGTTCATCCAGTAAGGGCGTTACATGGTCAAATTTCCGAGCGCTGCAGATGATTTTGCAGGCGAAATTCTGGATGAGTTGCAGCTTTTGTATGTTCTTAGATGAGGTATTAGACCACACGGACGAACAGTAGAACATTTTGCTAAAGACAAGAGATGTAATAATTAAAACTAAAGTCTCTCTATCGAAACAGTATTTCACGCGATTGATCTGAACCAGTTTAGTCAAGCAAGAAGAGACTAGGTGGGAGATATGAGTGTCATAGGTCAGATGTGAATCTAGGTATACTCCTAATGAATAAAGGCTGATAGTTTCGAAAGAAACTGTTTGGGGCTGCGTCGGTGGGAGTAACGAAATAATTTGGATATATCAACAAAGTTGAAATGGTAAATTGGCCACCGTAATGATTACAAAAGCTGACGTTTCGAGCGTTAGCCCTTCGTCGGAGCGAATAGAGGAATTGTGGGTTGTGTGTGCTTTTAAAGGCAGAAAATGGAGCTACGTTATTGGTGGGTGCATGGCTTCTCGTTGCCATGCACCCACCAATAACGTAGCTCCATTTTCTGCCTTTAAAAGCACACACAACCCACAATTCCTCTATTCGCTCTGACGAAGGGCCAACGCTCGAAACGTCAGCTTTTGTAATCATTACGGTGGCCAATTTACCATTTCAACTTTGTTGATATATCCAAATTATTACGTATACTCCTAGATCTCTTGCCGATTCGAAGGCCGTGAGAGTCCTTCCAATAAATGAAACAGTAAAATTAACTGAATGTTTACTTATCATTTGCTTAGTGCCGATCAACTTGAACTTCGTTTTCCCATGGTTTATTCACAAATCATTTGCGCAACACAAGTTGGCAACATTACGCAAATCATCTTCGAGCTTGAACTTAGCGTCAATGACGTCGGCTAACGGAAAAGATAGCAAAACTCTAGAGTCATCGACGTATGACTCGAGCTGGCAGAATTGAGTAGCGTTTGGCAGATCATTTAAATAAATACAGAGGAGGAGCGGCGAAAGAATCGCTCCCTGGGGGACTCCGTGTGTGATTAAATCCGATCTGAAATGTAGCTACGGAACCACTGAACTACGGAGGGTGAGGCACCTACAGCGGAGAGCTTCTGGAGTAACTTATGATGGCAAATACTGTCGAAAGCTGTTGAGAGGTCGAGTAAGACTAATGCGCTGATTTCCTTTTTGTCCATCGCCTCTAAAATTAGATCGGCAGTATAAATATTCAACGTCTCAGTTGAATAGAATGACTTATTGCCGAAAGAAGAAAGCGTCCATTCGTTTCAGAACGTACTTAAAGTGTGCTTCGAAAAGAAGGCATGGCTTTTCGAAGAACAGTTCTCTTTCCACTAAGAAAATCACATTTTCACAGTTTTATATTGAATGGTTTTGTTTTCTTCTCTTCGTTTTCTTTAAGGCAGATGCACTTTTTCTATTTTCATTAATTCACTGAAAACTTAAAAAGTCAGCTCCAGCAGTATTACTCCGTAAAGACAAAAACCCATCAGGGAGGGGGGTGGTGTTTTTTAAGTAAATGATGTACGTCCACTGTATTATGAATCGTAAATGAAAGTGACCTTTATAAACTTGATCATTTGATTAGTTGGTGAGACAATGCCTCTTGCATGTTCAAGCACTGTTAACTTTTCTTTTATCTGCACTACTTTGTGAGACGGCGAGGTTTCGACTTACCTTTTTTGGTTGAAGGTCACTGACACCTATTCCTTCCGTGGTAGACATTTTGGAAACGCTTAAACTTTAAACGTTCGACGTAGACATTTTGGAAGGCTTTTCAAAACCCAAGAACTTGTTGACGCTCTAGAATGTTGGGTTACAGTTTTGGAACAAGGCAACCTATCACGCAGGGATGCTCTAAGGAAAAAAGTGACCATTCTCCTTTAGCTAATGAGCAATCAGTATCATTTCACATGTAAAAGACAAATAGGCAAATAAGCAGTTTTTCATCATCTCAGCATGGTCCCTAAAAGTCTTTCCAGTGCCGTGTGAGCTGGCATTTGGGATGGGGAGGGAGTGAATAGAATGATGTACTGGAGCACAGTGCTGGGGGGGGTGGGTGGGGAGCAGCAGGTAAGGTCAAGAAGAAGTCTAATATTGGAGAGAATAGTTACATTTAGGATATGCCAAGACAAATGAGCCTCACTACAATTTAGCACTGCGTCAAACAACTCTGTTAATAAGAAAAATCAGAGCTTGTTATCTAAATACAGATTTCAGCGTTATTCATTAAAGTGTGTTGATTAGATCACAAAGAATTGGGGAAAATACATAAAAATGAGAACACAGGTATACGTGAGCATGGTATACATGATCTAAAAGCGATGCTGGAAGTGTTTACTGTATCACGAAGTCGAACAATGCTATCCCAACTCAGCTTTTAACACCACAGAAAAGCGAAAATGCAATAACAACTATTTTTTTCTGTCTAAAAAAGGAAAGAAGTTCGTCTGCATGGTGAACGAAGATTACGTGGGGATCCCGGGGAAACCTAAAACCTCATTTTTTTTCAATGTTTTTAAATGAAATATGTAGCAAGAAAGAAAAATAGAGTTAGGCTGGCGGAGGGGAGCTTCAGGAAGTGCGCCCGTCTTCCTCTGTCCAATTGGAATTTACTGAATTTTAAAATTAAGTTATACCTTTACATTAGCGATTAAAAGTAGAAAATACATATAGTGCCGTGGTCTGAAGTTAAGTTTTCAAAGGCATCTGGGAAGTGAATGTTACATTTCAAGTAGAAGACAAGAGACTTTTGCCTGAACAAATTTTATCCACCACTTGTCACCTCTACCTCTGTGAACAGTTATTAGTTATATGTTTGGTACATTGAAGGGCTTAAACAAATATTTTTGAGAGGCAAGAAAAGCTAGCAGTGCTTTTATCAAGACTGCATTGGAATCCTTAAAATTGCCAATCATGTGAAAATGCAAGCAAATGAACACGAACTTAAAAAAAATGGAAATTCATATTTCCTTACTGATCTTAAAACTCATGGGAAGGAACAGATGAAATAACTAGAGACACAAGTGTCGAAAAAAAATATAAAAAAATAAAGAAAAAGGAAAAGAAAGAATCTAATCTTGTAAAATAATCTCTTACTATTATATATCACTCGTTCTGTGATTCAGGAAAAATTGTCACAGATGCCTGCTAATCAAAATGTAAGTGTTTTATTTTCTAGGATTTCGCCACCCTAACTGTCGCATGTTTCGACATTACAAGGACACGTCTGTAACATATTACACGCAAGAAAATTTTGGGGGCATGAAATAAATTTTGAAACCCATTCTTTTTAGACTGCAACGTGTCACTATTACCATTATTATTATCATTATTATTGAGATTATAAGATTAAATAGATTGTCGTGTTTGTGTGGTCATTGCGCATGCAAATCTCTAGTAAAGCTGGATTAACGACATCACGTGCCCTTATCCAAAAATATAAGAATCTTCTAATTAAATTCAAACCACGTAATCCAACCTCAGTCCGCAACGTACACGGAGACGAAATTACGCAGGGTGATTGATCATAGGGTTTATTCTCAAACACACTGGTGGAGGGTAGTATTTCCAATCTGTTTTGGCAGGTTGTGCTAGTTCGTGATCCAATGAGGTAAGTCTCTCATCCGGCGTTGTGGTTAACTATAAAGTCGAATGAACCGAAAGCGTTGGCCGCTTACAAACTGTTTGCCTCTAGGCATACGTTTAAGCTCCAATTGTTGCCTTATTTGTTCCGGTTGCACACAATGGTAGTCGGCAGAGTAAACTCAAAGATTTATGCTCTGTAAATATTATCAGTCACTCCAATTCAATGATGGTCAAAGTTTGTAATCAATCTTGCTTTAAACGACGTTGAAGTTACGCAACCAACACATGATTGATTCGCCAGGCACTTCATGGCACTACACATGTCAGCCATTAGGTTGTTTAGAAATATGCCTTACCTACGTCATGTAATTGCTCACTTAGAAGTGATCGACATTTTACGCTGAGTGTAAAATCTTTGTGACAGGAAATATTTACAGACGACTGTAAATATTGCAGAATCATTGTTGAGTCATGAGTCTGCTCTGTTTTTCTGACCTGTCACACACCCTTGCTACACCCCCGCCATGCCTAATGTCCTCCCTTACTACGCCTCACAAATTTCTCATCTGAAAACGGCACAATCCACCGCTGTCACACTTCCGCTATAAATAATGGATAGATAAAGTCCGCATAGACGACTTTAAGTCCAGTCTTATCTAAGTTGCCCAAATTCTAGTTAATTCTGCTACAGATACTTCCTCACAGATTTTTGACTACCTAATGTTTGTAGTATTGCCTTGACGTACAAGATCTAATTAATTTACAACAATGGACTGGCTGCGTTAGGGAGCGCGGAGGTATGCTAGTCTATTTTGCGTGTTTTCCGCCTGGCTGCGCTTTTGTGGCTTCCAACATGTACCCCAACAGGCAACGACATTAAGTCAAAATAGCTTTCGTGGGAACATTCAGTTCACAAGAATTTCCGTACTTAAAATCTCTCGAATAACACTAAACCTAACCGGCACTATTAGTCAAAGACAGTTGAAAATCTTGCAGTATGTCTCGATTATCATTAAAAGGGTTCCCAGAATCAATTTTTAAATTTATTAGTCGCAGTAAGAGGTAAATATGTTTTAGACTCTCTGGAATTCGCGAAAACTGTTTATTACCTTAATTCGTTAGGTGCCTTTTTTAATTCATCATCCACGAATGGTTGAAATATGGTTATTCGTCTCAGCGGTGGCTTTGCTCCTAAAGGAACACTAAAAATAGTTAAAAATATCCAAAAAAGGAGACCAATGTTTATTTTCAGTAATTAATGTCAGGATGTGGTTAGCAAAAATTGTTTGAATGTAGTTCCCGCTTCAAATATTGAACAATATTTTAATGTATCGATTCCAATATCAAGATTTAGGCCTTCCACCTGTCATCCCCCACCCTGTTCATCACACACAAGGCTGGATTCCAACAATTACGACCCAATTTAACTTAAAAATGTGTTTTAAATGAATAATCGGGGAATGAGGAAATAAAACAAGAGCATTTAAGCTTTGTGTAGAGTGTGTTTTTCGTGAGTTTGTAACAATAAATGTCAGGGGTTCGCCAATTCATCGTGACTCTGTAATGAATACTGAGGTAGGATTAAAGATAATTTAAATATGGTCAGAGCCGTATGGCAAAAGTCTGTTGGCTAATTAAGCTCGGTCTCCAACAACGCTCTAAGGTGTCCAAATTGATATAGGAGAAAGTCAACTGTACATAAAGCTGTTAATCACGATCATTCGGCGAATTGCTGCCGATATTAACTATTGTTTTCCATCCACTTGCACCACTTGGATGGATAAAGCTCCTCGTTACTCAACCTTATCGTGAACAATGCTACTTGTCACAAAATGAAAAACAAAGCAACTAACAGGAGTTTCTGCTTTAGCTAGAAGCTTCTCTTTGTTTGGCAGCAGTATACTACTCCAACCAAAGTCAAAGTAGGGCGAAAAAGACCATTAATCCAAACCTTCTTTACCCTTGTATGTTTAAACAAGTTTGATTGGGAAAGCTGGACTCGCGTGATCACTCCTAATGGATATGAGATGCGTTAAAATGTCTAATTCTTGACGGGAGACATAAAAGAGTTGGAATCAATGACGATGAAAAAGAATAACATATAAGAAGCCGATATGATACAGACAAAAGAGCAATGTAATGCCAATAGAATATTACCATCTTAAAAAGAAAGTAATCGATAAATGACTTGGACAGACACAATTAATGGAGTGTTATTTTATGCTGGGCAAATTTTGTGTGTTTTGCCCTTTCTTTTCATTGTTGCCACTCTATGTAAATAGAATCAAATCGTGTTTGGAATGAAGAGTTTTTTAATTAACATGCTTGGTCTTTGTCACGTTGTTGCGATACATGTCAAAATACGCAGGAAGTATATCGTGAAAGAGGTCCTAACATATATAATTCAGAAGTTAAGTGGAGAAAAAAAGCGACCAAAACTTGCTAAAATCATACGCAGTTACAATAATTCGGGAACTTCAATCTCTTTGAGTTGTTTCATTGACGTCATTCGACTAGCAACACTACTCAGACTTTCTGGCTACTACGTAAATCAGCCGATGCCGTGCTTGAGTTCACTAAGTCACTGTCTTGTTTCCTTTAACAGTGTATTGAATATTTTTAGGGTAGAGTGGTTTCTTGGTGTGATTTACATGTAATCCAACAGATGGATGTCAACTGAGAGGGTGCTAGAAGGTGCGTTCTACTGAGGGTAAACTTTAAGAAAATCAATGGTACCAAGTATAAAACCGAAAACCGCTAGGTTTTCCTTTTTACAGAGCAGATCAGGTTTCACACATTGTGACTTAAATAATTATTTAGGTGATGTAGTGAACTAGAGAATTATAAGAGAAAAGATCGGCGCAACTGTAGAACATTAGTTGTATCATGATCCGAGGTGATCCCTGTTCATAACTGTCCTTTTGCGCTTCCTCTGAGTGAATAACTATCGTTCTCTTCTGAACATTCTGCAACAATTAAACCTAATAGGGTACAAATGACAGCGCTTCAAAGCTTAAAAGCGTAATAATAACTATCAGTTGTAGTGTGTAATGATTAAAAAGCTCCGTTGAAGTAAGCGTTGGGGTAGTCAAGATTCCAAAAGATTTCGATTGAAGGAGCAGTTTAACTTTTCAACCAATGAGGAGAGCTTTCTTAAGCGGAAGTGGGGTAAGGCTACAAGGTTTATTTAAGCTGAGGTGGGCACGAAAGAGGACTAGATTAAAGTCGCTAGCCCGTTGCTCAGTGATCTGACTCAGCGGAAACTGATAAGAAATGAACAAACAGATGAAAGATAGTCAGTGACATAAACGTGTTTCATATTGAATGCACTTTGAAATGAATACAGGTAACTGCTTATGGTTCATAAATTCGTAAACAGAACGCTCTTAGCTTAGTATCAACCAGTTTTCCAGCAATTTTTGACTAAGTGCCTTTGCTATTTTCTGTTAATCGATTCAACTACATCTGCATGTCAGCTCTTTTTCGGGATTAAAGTGAATAAAGTACTGTTAATGAATCATCAATCAAAGCTTGTAGACTATAGCCTTTGTAGCAGCTGCGTTAATGAGTTAGGAAAAGAATAAAGTAGCACTTCAAATGATTCGAATTTCTCCTTAAATAGATTGGCTTTGTTGTAGTAGACATGACGTATTTTCAATGAAGGTCTGTAAATGCTACTATTTATGGCAACTAATTTCAAGTAATTGATAAATAATTCATTGATCAATATAACTCTCTGTTGTTCTTGTTTTTAATTATACGAGTGATTAACAAAATCGGACGACCACGAAGCGGTAGTTTTATTTTTTTTTAACATGATTATGATTACAGGCAGAAATTGGACGACACGAGGTCCTGTTACCAATCAATCAAAACTATGAGATTCAAAATATGAGAAATAAACTAGACATCGGTTTAATGTTTTCATAAAATAACAACAGTTAACTCGCGGCTAAATGCGCACGCGCATGGAAATTCTGTCTACTAACACAGGCATGACTTGTGAACTGTCCCTTCAACTGTACGTGTCCTATTAAACTGTCCAACTACAAGCACTGACGTGTACACTGCTATTAGTGATTTAAACGGGCTGGTGATAGCCAATCACGTAGGAGAATTTTGTTATAGTTTTGATCAGTAACACAATCGGACGACTGCGAAGCTGGAAAGTCCTTAGACCAACGAGAAACAAAATATTTATCGGTTTAACTTATTCACCGAGAAATTAAAACATTACGGTTGGCATTTTTCTAATAAATCATAGGAATTATGATATTTATCACCGTAACAGCGCGCGTAACTGACGCCGAATATTCAACTGCATAGGTATGTCGCATGAACTGTCCGTTTTTACATGCCCGCAGATTTTGGGAAGGCCTAACTAAGCCCGTGCTTAGTTAAAAACAAGAACAACAGAGAGTTATATTGATCAATGAATTATTTATCAATTACTTGAAATTAGTTGCCATAAATAGTAGCATTGTTAGGCAAAAAGAAAGAAAGAAAAAGCACTGGCACCAATGTGCATGGTTTCGAGAAATCTATTTGGCAGTGAGGAAAAAGAATATGGCATTTTGATAGATTAGCTGAAAGTGACCGAAAGCTTTTCCTCTAAATTGTTCCAAAGTGCACCAATGGCATTAGAACGTGATTAAATTTTAAAAATTTTCCGGGAAAGAATGTCTCCGATCCCACCCGCGATAATTAAAATAGATCAAAATCAATGGTTCCTTTGGTTCTCGATAATCATGTCAAGACTAATTTCGTCCCTGTGGGTTTGTATTACTCTGTCCAATAGCAGGCATGACGAAAACACTGTCCTATTCAAGAATGCTGCTGCCAGGCCGCAAGAACCTATCACGTTCCAATATTTTGTTACATCTTTGATTAATTACCGTATCAAATTATTCAAAGAAAGTCAGAACTCCAGTTGAGCATTCTGTGGAAGACTGGAAATACAAAAGAAAAAAATCATCAATACAATTAATTGATACTGAATACATGTTCACTGGTCGTGTTCACTGATTGATCAGTTGATAAGAGTCAAATGTTACGCCATCAGTCCGCGGGAAAGCTTTTCAACAGCGTCCCCTTCATGCATGGTGTTTAAGAAGATGACATTTTTTTATGTGACTTTCCCTGTAAAGAAAACTGTCAGTAACTAAAAAACAAACAAAGCTGCGATATTCGAAATTAGGTTCACTTGGGGATGAGGTAAACTAAAAAACTTAACTGGAAAAGTCTACTCAAAGAGAAAAATGGTCCTTTTTCAACGGTGGAACAAGTGGAATAGAATCTTCACGAATCTTCGAACGACATGAATTTCTTTGGGCCAAACTAGTGTCGTGGTTAGAATGTTAAACATACAGGCCCGAGGCTATCAATTCACAATTATTTGAAAGACACCTTGTTTGATTATGGCTCGAACAATGCAACTTCACACTGACAATTATTTCCGATTTCCTTTTCCAAAGAATGAGTTCTTTGTTGTGGTTCTAATAAACTTTTACGATGTTGAATATGTTATTCGGCGTTCAGCTAGTTCCGATCAATTATTTCCACAAACATTTAAACAATTTACTTTTGAAAGCAGATGATCTCGTAAGCGGTTGAAAAGCTACGTGAAGTGGAGAAACCTCTAACTCAGGTTAGCTTGAGTGGTTTTGTCGCTTTGTTTCAGTTCAAGATAGCGGGAATGCCTTAATGGGTCCATATACGGTTTACGCTCAAAAGTTTTAAGACGGCCTCGTTCTTACACCAAAATTTCCTTTGTTCGGCACTGAAAAGATCTTCAGAAAATATGTCCAGTTGATCGTACAGCTGTATTGAAGCTATTAAGAAAGGGAGGATTCATTCAATCCAATGTGGTTCTGTGTTAGTTAATTACTTGCTAAAATATCGATAGCCAACATGTGTTAACGAAAGAATGACTAGATTAGGTGGCTAGGGCAAAAAGCCTTAGTTTCCATTCGGTGCTCGGTGGTATTGTGAGTTGCAGAGGCACTATTGAAGTGTTTGACCTATTAAGTGTCGTGAAGCCAAGCAGCGTTTCCACGACAAAGATACTCAATTATTGATCACGTCAGAGATAAATAATAGTTCCTTTTTTTGACAATTCTTCGTCCTCAAAACGAGGACATAGTCCTCGTTTCTTACAATCCGTTAATCCTCATGTACTACTTTTTTTTTTTGACGTTTAACTTATCGCAGAACAGAGAAGATTCCCTGACGTAATGACAAACTCTGTTACAGCGTCATGGTACATGAACACGAGTCGTCTGCATAAGCTCCTGTGCGCTGAAAGCTTTTTTGTTTTCCATTAACAAAAGCAATTAAAGCTCCCTAGTAAAGTGGTTCGTGCTTATTCAGGTTCACTTAATACACAACTGATTTATTATTACAGTTACCGTTAATTAAATATTCGTCAGTTATATTCAAACAGTATTTCTTATAATAAATTCATGGAAGTGCGACACACCTTCTGCTCTGGAGTAGAAGCCGCACTGCCTAAACATCCTAGATAAACGATATCACATATTTTTGTTAAGAAAAGAGGTTTTAATTGGCGCTTTCGTGGTCAACTAAACAAATGGGAAACACCACAGCGTACGCTATTAAGTTATGGATGCACGCGGGAGGTTGCTAAGCACGAAAGAAGCGTAAGAGTCGCTCGAGGCGATAGCCGAGAGCGACTCTAGCTTCTTGAGTGCTTAGCAAACCTCCCAAGTGCATCCATAACTCAATAGTGTACGCTGTGGTGTTTACCATTTGTTTTATAACATAACATTGATACATTGTAGCTAAAGAGTTCCCTTTTATTTAACAAATGTTACGTGACCAGAAAAAAGAAGCGCGCGCGGAAAAATAGTCTTTGCATTTGCTGACGTCAGCAGCGTACACCCATGGGCAAATGGTGGACGCTAAATTGACCAATCAGAGCGCGCGCTTTACTTTGATTATGTTATAATTTGCTTTAGCAGGTACACAATGGCTTGCTTAAAAAAGCAAAAAGGTTAAAATATTTCAAAATAACTGCGATAAGTCAAAATAACTTCAAATGAAAGGGTAAATACAAAGGAGGATAAATGAAAAAGTGCACTGACTCAAGCTTATGCTGACGAACTAACATATCAAATGGCTCAGAAACAAAAAGAAAAAGCAAAAAAATCAAAGGAAAACTGAGATTATGTTCGCTCCGACGAAGGGCTAACGCTCGAAACGTCAGCTTTTGGAATCGTTACGGTGGCCAATTTACCATTTCAACTTTGTTGATATATCCAAATTATGAGATTATGTTGGATATGTCTTTTCAACAAAAACAGGAGGGCGGCAGAAACTGATGTATTTTCATTAGCTGAAAGACGGAAAAAATTGTGTCTTGCTCACCAACTATACTCGTGGGTCTCGGAAGATGGGTAATAAAATGTCAACGTGAAAAAATAAAAAACTGCTGTTTACACATGACAGTTGTTGGTTGGCGTCCTTCTGTCTCGGGAGACAATGGAGTTGCGCCCATGGTCAGTCTGTGGTGGAGCTGCAGCGCCGGCTGTGGCTGTAGAGACCGATCCTCGAGCGGCAGATCCTGCTGCAGTTGCTGCATGCGAAGACGTTGTCGTCCGAGGGGGATTGGTTGGCCGCTGCTATCTGGCGCCTGCGAGCTCTCTTGTCTTCCCACTGCTCCTCTCTTTTCTGCTCTGCTGTCTTGATGGCTGACATGATGGTGGATCGCCAGCCACTGCGGTCCGCTGCCAGTGCTTCGAAGCCTGCTGGCGCAATGCCACCCGCCTTCAGGTCACGCTTGAGCACATCCTTGTAGCGGAGCGAAGGTCGTCCAGTGGGTCTGGACCCAGTGGCAAGCTCACCGTACAGAATGTCTTTCGGTAGCCTGCCATCTTGCATGCGGGTGACATGACCGAGCCATCGCAGGCGTCTCTTGGTTAGCAGGGCGTGCATGCTCACAGTTCTTGCCCTTGCCAAGACTTCGGTGTTTGGGATGCGATCCTGCCAGGTGATACCGAGGATTCTCCTGAGGCAACGCAGGTGGAAAGCATTGAGCCTGCGTTCTTGCCGGGTGTAGGGAGTCCAACTCTCGCTGCCGTACAGCAGTGTGCACAGTACACACGCCTGGTACACTTGCGTCTTGGTCTTGATGGTGAGCATAGTGTTCTCCCACACTCTCTTGGTCAGGCGGGCCATAGCTGTTGAGGCCTTGCCGATCCTCCTGTTCAGCTCGGTGTCCAGGCTGAGGTTGCTGGAGATGGTGGACCCAAGATAGGTAAAGTCCTCCACCACATCAAGGGTACAGTCACCTATGGAGATGCTGGGAGCAGTGCTGACGTCTTGGCCCAGGATGTTGGTCTTTTTTATGCTGATTGTGAGGCCAAACTGTGAACAGGCATGGGCAAAGCAGTTGATGAGCTCCTGGAGGGCAGTTTCGGTGTGAGCTGTGATGGCGGCATCATCAGCGAAGAGCATCTCCCGGATGAGGACTTTACGCACCTTTGTCTTGGCTCGGAGGCGTGCCAGGTTGAACAGGCTACCGTCGCTCCTGGTGTGCAGGTAGATGCCCTCTTCGGATTGGGTGAAGGCGTAGCGCAGCAGCAGGGAGAACAGGATGCCAAAAAGTGTCGGCGCAAGGACACACCCTTGTTTGACGCCGCTCTTGATGGGGAAGGGGTCCGAGGAGGAGCCATCGTACTGGACAGTACCTTTCATTTCCTTGTGGAAGGAGGTGATCAACCTCAGGAGCTTGGGGGGGCATCCAATCCTTTGCAGGAGTGTGAACAAACCTGATCTGCTGACCAGGTCGAACGCTTTGGTCAGGTCTATGAAAGCGATGTACAGGGGGCGTCTCTGCTCACGGCATTTCTCTTGTAGCTGCCTCAAAGAGAAGATCATGTCGATCGTGGACCTTTCGGCTCGAAATCCGCACTGTGATTCTGGGTACACACGCTCTGCCAGTGACTGCAGTCTGTTCAACACGACGCGGGCAAAGGTCTTGCCGACGATGCTGAGGAGGGATATTCCGCGATAGTTATTGCAATCGCTGCGATCACCTTTGTTTTTGTAGAGCGTGATGATGTTGGCGTCACGCATGTCCTGAGGCACACTTCCTTCCTCCCAGCATTGTAGCAGAAGTTCGTGGAGATGTTCGAGAAGACTGGTCTCTTTGCCTGCTTTTATGACCTCTGGCGGAATGCCATCGTTGGATTCACCGGGAAAATTTTGAAATAAACGCCGGGGGCCTTGAACGGAGAAAATGCGGTACCTCATAAACCTATATTCGACCATATAAAGGGATCTCAAGCCACGTTGTTTGAGATCCCTTTGCCAAAACTGATACTGAGGATTGAATGTTGTAGGCTTGAAAACAACTGAAAGGTTGCCTCTCAAAGGACTAGTTAAAATTTTATAGGTTAGAATTGTATTAATTGAAAGAGATTGTAGGATCCCAAGGAAACGTAAATAATATAGCACTTGGTGTTCCAGTGCCATATAAATTTGCGATAAAATAAGTATTTAAAGCTTGCTTCTCCATTGATGTGACACATTCATGTAAATCAAGGCAAAAGCGAATCCAATTGTCTTAATCATTTCAACGATCCACAATTTAAACATTAAAATTCCAGCAAAAGCTCATATTTAGCAATTCGTCGTCAACCTTACGTTAGCAGCTGCAATGTTGCTTACTAAAGTATGTCTCGTGAAATTAAAAAAGATGTCCACAGGAGGCATGTTTAGTTGATCATAACAAAAGTGCAAATTGAACCTGTCAAAAGATTTAACTGCTCAAGCAAATCTTAAAGTACTATATCAAAATGGTTCAGAGAGATCAAACATCAAGCAGGCTATCATAAGAAAACGAAGAACGTATATTGGATACGTATTGTCAACAAAGACAGGTCAGTTCCAATGCTTATATGCTTATATGCCTATAGTCTTTTGGGAAACAAGATTTCCTCATGCAACAAAAGTGCCAGTTATAATAATATATTCGTCAAAATATGTCAAAGAAATGAAGCTACAACGAAAACTACCCACTTGCCAATACAGACTGTATCATGAGATAGTTAACATCTAGTTATAAGTAGAAATGTAAAAGAAAGGTGAGTTATGACGCATTTGATGTCATCATTTCGTCTTTATTCGCCTTTTCCGTTTAGTGAATCTGTAAAAAAACAGCTGGTCTCAGGCTCTGGCTGGAAAGAGGTCGAAGCTACTTAACTCTCTCTTTGGGAGAATAAAAAAGATAGAATATGAACAGGATCATCTTTGACAGGTATCTTCTCAAAATTTCAATTGCATCATATCTGCTTTACAAGAATGTGCATGGGAGTTTGGAGCGTGCTCATGATTTCTCTGATACTTTGTAAGTGACCGTAGAGATACAGACATTTTTTAACTATAAGCTGGGAAAAGTCCTGAAAAACGCAATTGCAGTTCGAAAATCTCGGCAACCATCCTGCATGGAGCACTTGAGATTGAACACCACTTTTCTGTCACATTATTCAAGGACGGATTAGGAAAAATGTTGTGTGGGTGAAATGACGCAACTATTATCTCAAAACCATTGGCGATGTTCATCACTAAACATTACTACTTATTTTGCCTAACCACCTCGAATTTACCTCGACTAAGTTGGTAATGGTAGTCCTTGCTTTGCTGACTATAGCAACATCAAGGTACCGCACTTACAACGGAAAAACCTAATACTCTAGTTTATGCGCTATAATTATGATTGTAGCTGGACAGACGGAAGGGCCAAGAAGTGCTTTCACATGCACAATAAGTGAAGGGCCTTTCGATTTTTGTTTCGTGACATTTTCGGTCACCTTCTTCCGATCGTTTACTCAAACAGTTTTGAATAAGAAGGCCAAATTTGTTCCAAAGATCGGGCCACTGCAACCACCTAAACATTTTCCCCTTCAATTATCGAAAATAAGCGCATTGTAATACCTAATCGTGCATTTGTGCATACTTTCGCTCTTCCTTTAAGTATAGTTGTGGGTAAAATATTGATATACCAATGCTGAGAATTAACGATATCCACTCAAAGTGAGTTATTGTGGGTATATCGCGTGCGTTTAAGCCCCATGAGTACATGAAGCTTTTCTCTCGCTGTTGGGCAGAACCACCGTCATTCTCTCAAGTGTCATTAGTGTAAAACGACGACGCACGCAAAATAGTATTATGAAAGCAGTATTAGTATTTCATCTGCGCTGCCATCCATAACTGGCCAGAAATTCTGTTACAATGCAGGGTAAGGGCCGTTTGCGTACATGTGGCATTCCTTGATCCTATTCTAGCGCGGCAAAAGCCTGCGAGAATATGACCGCAAACAAAAGAAATGATCATCTCTTATTGAAGTATTGGAACACCTTAGTTTAATACCCAATTGTTTTAAGTGTTTACCAATGCGAAGAATGATACTATTTTAATTGCATTTTAAAATAATATATGACGCGAATTAGGACCACGTTTTTGGCGAATATAAGACATCAGTGATACAAGTAAGATCATGGAAAAGCAAGCGGAAAGTAAGAAAAATTATACAACCTCGGCGTGGACATTAGGTTACCATCTCTTTCACCCCTATATCGGTCTTAAGTGGTTAGCAATTATGCCATCTTGAAACTTAATCATTGGGACTGTGCCATAGAGAAACAAAGTGCAACCTGGGGGTAAGTTTGTCTGTAAATTGTGTTTGTTGTAATGCAATAATGTTAGGTATGATTGGGTCAATTGTAGGAGACGAAATGTTTTTCATTTTGAATGGTGAATTCATCCCTTCGACTACCTTCAAAGAGCAGTCTGTTTCCTCCAAAACGTACTTCTTGGACTTGGAGACAAGGAGGCTGCAAGTGAAAGCGTAAAGCACAGTTCAGCGATGTTGCGTTTCTCGTAGGGAGTCAAAGAAAAAAAGTTGTAAGAGATAGTGACAGAGTTTTTGTAAAGGAACTGAAATAACGAAATTAGTTAATGAGCGAACGTGTTACAACTTCGAAAGCGCTGAATGTTTAACAACGGGAAAACATAGAATCCTAGCTTCGTATGTGGATGAGTGATTTAATTCGCCAGACACGAGAGATATTTAAAGATGAACTATTTATATTCAAAGTGTTCTCGAACTTTCTTCGAGCACATCTTAATGAGCAAACAAAAGACGTTGTGAGAAGAAATAACTGCATTCGTGCAAAGCTGATTGCTGTAAATCATCTCGTTCATTTCAGCTGCTTTCAAACATTGATAAAACCACTTATAGTTGTCATCAAAATAATGTTTTATTTATTCCGGATGTATAACCGTTCGAGGGAAGTTTGTCAAAAGTGATCTTTATTTAGTCTTACGTCAGGGGCTTTACTTAAATGACATCGTCAAGGAATTTATCAATCGTCTCGAAAGTGCATACAATAGGTGAGCAGAAGTCACACCACCTGTAGGGGCGTTCGTTTGTTAGGAATTAGGATAAAATTTAAGGTGGGTATAAAGATTTAAAGGAAGAAGGCAAGATGAACGTTGAGTTATGGTATGTCAGCTTCTGCTGGCGATTGCGTATCGAGAAAACGAGTAATATATTGTGACTTTCGTCATGCGACTTGTCTGCTGTTGAAGTGCATAGTTTTCTCGAGAAGAGAAAAAGGATGAAAATTGTAATAATTTTGGAACAGTTATTACCTTTTCGCTGTACTCTACTGTCTTTACTGCGTTTGACGTAATATATGGAAAACATTGGTTTCATTATTCATACACATGGAAAAAATTGATAGAAGTTTTCCTTTTGGGATTACAAAGAGTCTTTTGAGCGGTGGAAGTTTAGAAGCAGAAACAAAAAATGCAATTTTTGCCCGAGATACATACAATTTACATAATGAAATGATAGTGAGTTTAGTTTAGATGAAATTTTACATGATCATTTGTTTGGTATGGGTAATGCAATGCCTCGTGAGTTATCGTCAGAATGCAGTATGTGCTCCTAATGCACAACTTAGTTCTCTGAGACCTAAGTCTTAGATACAATCAGAAAGTGCTTCAATTTGCATATCTACACAACGAGAAAAAAAAAACAGTTATTAACAGTCTAGAATTATCTTGTTTCTATTTCCTTCTTTCGGTAAACCACAAGGTAATAATTTAAGAAAAAGCATACATTACGTTCGACAGTTTAAAAACTGTTCAATTAATTACTTGGCAGAAAATAAACGAAATTGATGTGTCACATTCGTTTGACTGTATTAAAAGTCACATCTAGAAGGAGCAAATTTGACTCATCTCATTAAATGAGTTTATTACATTTCGGAACCTAGTTAATGGATATTTTTTAGAATAAGGCCTCACAGGTACTTGAGAACATTCTTGAATCATAATGGCCTGCGAGCCCTGTCATGCAATTTAGACTCTTATTGTTCTGTCTTGGCTTCTAGACCTTAAATGACACCTCGAGAATGGGAACAGTCGCAGCTTAATCAAAAGACGTCTGGCCAGAAAATACTGAAGATTCTCGAAAAGTGCAAGGTGCCCCATTTTTCTAACCGAGCCAAGAAGTTAGTCTAACACTTTGTTGCAAGCGACGCGTTTTGGTAAGTGTTTCTGCAAAGTTTTCAATAATACAAGGTAGTCAGAAGGCCTGTTTGGAGCTAATTGTGTAACTATCCACCACAGTACAAGAAAGCAGTTATGTTTCATCGCAGCGTTCTGTCTCGTCAAAGAAAAGCAAAAGTATAGCTCTCGCATGGTATGAATCATTCATACATTCAAGGAAAAAAATATGACCATAAAATTAGAGATATTTGTTGACTTTGCCAGCAATGAAGAAATAGAAAACGTATGCATGTTTGACTTGTGACTTTCGGTATTGTAGCTGTTTCTTCAGCTGCAAATCCATATATAAAATGAGCAGTATTTTTAATCATCATCAGTGGTGCAACTGATGGTATCACGGAGGGGTCACTATAGCTGAGGAATCGACGTTCTGTCGAAGCCACGTGCAAGTCTATTTTTTATTACAAGTTTCTCCTTTTCACTCTTTTGATAAACAAATTTTTAGAAAATTACACAAATACTTACATTTCAAATAAAAAAAAAATACTGAAAAAAGCATCCACACGAACACTTTTGGGGATACAATTTGTGTATGGTTTCAAACTGCAATTCGGACAAGAAGTAAACTATTTTTTTCCATGATTCGACACGGATTCGATCACACTCTACTTTAATGCATGACCTACGACACCAAACGCGACTTGAAATTTGCATGATAGATCACACACATGGGGTCGAGTCGTTAATTACATAGCGGTATTTCGAGGTATTTGATGTGATTTCATCCTTGCTCGAGGTCAGATAGAATGAAAAGTTGGTATCAAAGTCACGCAAAGTCATAATCATGTTGGCTGCTAATATTTTTACTGTTATCTTGCTTTTTCCACTGTTATCTAGTTTTTCGTTTAGCTTGGAAAAATAGTGATACAACGGACATATATTTACCAGAGAGCGTTTTGCCAAGAGACATATTTGCACCATGCAAAACTCGTGATGTATTGGCTAAGATTTCGTCGGCACAAGTGATATTGATGCTTCAATTTTTATCACCAAGAAAACAACAGATAGGTTATTAAGATTTTTTTTTCGCTTTTATCCGGAAGAATAGTTAAAAAGTTTTACAGGTGAGAGTAGTAATTGAAAGATATTGAAGGAAGTCTGGGTGAATTAATAGTACGTGACGGCTTGTGTTTCAGCATAATAGATCCCTGAGGTGAAATAGGTATTTGAAGTATGCAACTCTATCGATGTCACAATTCAAAAAAAAAAAACAAAAACAAAAAAAACTGAGAACGGTATAAAAAAATTGAATTCGAAGTATTTGAGTGTGATGAATTGGGGATTTAGCTGCTTCCGTTTTATGATCCACAATTCCAGCTCAGAATTATTGTACACTGATGTTAAAGATATTGGGGTATAGTGGATTTAAAGCTTAATTCCCTATTCTGACTGTAACAATACCCGGCCTGGTTTCTCGGCAGAACTCTTTCCTGTAATCTCTCTCAGGTAAAGCAAATAATTGCTTATTCACCACCGCGACACATGGTATCATTTGAAGTTAATATGCGTGTATAAGAGATATTAACAAACGTCATTCTCAAATGCCTTTTTTTGGGGGCTTTTTCACAACTTTTATGTCCTCACTATTATTTATTCTGACCCCTGCACAAGTATAGAGAGCATTCACTGCGAGTAATTTGCCACTCGAAGAAACAAAAGTGTTTATGCAGGAGCTTTTACGCTACAGTTGTCTTCAAATCTTTGTCGCCAAATAAAAATACTAAAACATCAATTAAGCTGAAGCATCCCAGTATTATTATGGGCTGGGCATGATTGCATAACAGTTTCTCCGCAGATGTCTCCGGTCAAAATCAGCTTGAAAGGGGAAATGCGAATAAAGCTCCTTTCAAATTGTTCGATTTTCGAGTTGGACAACTTAAAAAAAATTGAAATTTTCTCACACATTTTGAACTTCCTCGTACTTTTTCAGGAATTTATAGGAGAAAAAGCGCAGTGTTTAATATCCGAGCATTACTAAATCATTCGAAATATTTGTATGCTTCTCAATTTTCCTAATCCTTCTGGAGAGGATTTTTTTTATAATCATCCGCCTAAAAACTTTACTTAAATCCCCCCCCCCCCCCAAAAAAAAAAAAAAACCCTGGAAAATGCACGAATGTATTGGAATTTTCAGGAAGATTAACAGTGTAATGACAAGATATGTCTTGTTTTAGATCGAAACGAGAGAAGAGAGTATTCAAAAAATCATTCACATTATATGATGTATCGATGTAACGAATATGATCGGTCGAAGATATTAGGCATCTCTAAGACTCCACGTCATTGTGCCACCGGGAGTAAAATTTGTTCTGAATCACCTCTAAATGTCTGTGAATTGTGAGAAAACTTAGTGGTCGTCTAAAGTTATTTCAGAAAAGTCCACCTTCAAACGTTTCAAAGATACGAACGGCTTTCAAAACAAAACATATCCTTCCTATTCTTATACCTCTGACTAGTACCCAGTTTATTGCGGTCTTATTCTGCATCATTAACAAAACTAGCACAGGTTGTAAGAGGATGTCAATTTCATGAAGAAGTGGATTTTCTCGTAAGTTTTCTTTGCTAAAGTGTTTCTGAAAATATGATTGTCCTGAAACAGCTAACGCCAAAGGAAACCACACTAGGTAGATTTAAAGGTCGCTTTGATTGCCTAAAAATATTAACAGACTCAGAAAAATTGAATTTATCATTTTTTACCAAGCTTACTTCTAAAAAGTGACCCGGTGCCGTTAAGGAGTGTGAAAGTCTGAAGAAAAATAGGGCACATCATTGCGATCGCCAGATCAAAAAAAAAGTTTTTGTCCATCTTGGGCATCGTAGATGCTACTAAACGATAAGCTTCATTGCAGTATTCCCCTCCATCGGCTAACTTAGCAGGCATTTGTGCATAAATTGTATTGTACTGCTAGACTTTATTCATCACTAAACTTAAAAACATTCTCAAAAGAAGAATGATAAAACAGATATCTACCTGTGTTCTTCTTAGTTAACAGTCTGGCACCAATCTAAGTTGTTGGTGCAAGTTTCAATCACGACATTAAACATCAATTTGTCCATTTATTTACGTCGAAATGGCTGTTGTCAAGCACACAGTGTTTCAAGTTTTCACAAGCCTGCGGACAACACAAAAACGTTACCATGATAGTATATAACGATAATCAGTGAAAGGTATGTCAACGTATGTGCACGAATTTCATATATTTATTGTGTTTAATCAGTGAAAGGTTACATAAGTTAAAACTATGGTCTTTATTCCCAGAAGTAACGGGGTCAATCCGCCATTTTTAGCTGGATAACACTGGCGGTGGATGGACTGTTTCGTCGATTCAAACTTGCACACGTTTTTACGATAAACGTATGCCTAAATATACCTATCGCACATTATTACACAAAATATATATCCCCTTGAGTAAACATTGAAATACAAATTTGAAGAGATAGATAATGGATTTTAGATTTTCAATGAGCTGTAATCTATGCTGTGGACTTTGGGACAACAAGGCTTCTAAGAAAAATCGGCTGAAATATGACTTCTGTGTCGATTGAAAGTATTGCGTCTGTTTGGCGAGTTTCCCGCTTGATTTTTGTTATTATTCTATGTCTCCGTTATATCGAACATTGCAAGGCTGTCATGCATCTTGGAGAATGGGAGCGGATGAGGTCCCAAGGGAAACAATTAAAGTTCAGCTAGAGTAAATCCTTTAACTCCTTCTGAAAATTTTCCAAAAGTTAGTCACAGTTTTCAAGGTTAAACTTGGAGAAAGCAAATATAAAGGTAAATTAATCAAAGGAACCGAAAAACTTAGAAATATCACTGCCTTACAGCTGTTTGCACGAGCCAATCCAATCAGTTAATATTGTTTGGTCGCATGGAGATTGTACAATTATATTTGGAATTTAAATAAAAGTAAATACAATTATAGGATCTGAATGAAAAGATAAAACGACACTTGTTACTTGAAGCTCCAGTGGTTCTAAAAGTTACCAGTTAAAGTCAAGCTTACTTGTCTCAGCCGTATCGAAGCATGAAAAGCCAATCGTTTTTCTCATTTGTTCGGGGCGGAAATGAACTACGTCTATAGAAGACGTCTTAAAGAAATGAAATGGTGAGGAGAGAAGCGTTTAGAAAGAAGAAGAACATTGGAGAGGTCTCTCATTCGGCAAGAAGGTTACGTAAGTTAGTACTTGCAAAACACTGATCAAGTCAGTTCTGCCCGTCACGTGCCCGGCTAGATTAATCACCCGTATCAAGCCCTTCATTAGCTCCCTTGTTACACGAATTTACAAGTTAAGGAAGATAATTCCAGATCTTGTAGAAGATTCCAATTATTTGAATACTGGCAAATTACTCTTTGGTATGTATAGATGCACCTGTTGCAAAAAAAGAAAATCCTTGTTGTAGCTTATTTTTAAGATTGGATGAGAACACTATTGCTGTTGGAGTTGTATTTAGATTTCTGGTCACGTACGCTACAACACTGCTTTACTACAACGTTAATTGATTATTATTTTTATCAAGTTCACTCAGTGTCTTAATAGGAAACGGATTCAAGAAGAATTAAGATCATTTTAGATTCCCGCCCTGTTTATTTCTCCACTGAGAAATTTGTCTGGGCTGTTTTAATTATCCTACACAACTCGTAGCCACATAATTCTCGTCAGGACATGTTACAGCTCGCAATCTTCGCACCAAAAATTTCTTAGTTAATTTGAAAAACTCTAAATGTTAATAGCAAAGAATACCTTAAATAGCCCACTTAACATTGCTTCGGACATTGCTAAGACAACGTTGGTGATCGTTGGCACACAGCCATATCAGCTCTGTTCTTAGAAAAGATACCTGGGATGTGAATTTGCAGCAAAGTGTTTGCCCGATGTTTACCTTTCTCTTTTATTTTGGCAAAACGGCTCATTTGAATGAGTTTCTATGCCAGGCTAAGCTTTTGAAAAGGCACCCAGCTGTGTCTGAGGGTCTAGTTTAACATCCATTATCATGTCAGTTTCATTACACTGTAAACCACAATGACAAATTAATTCTAATGACATGATATTGAAAGAAAATCCACTCTGTTCTTGTCTCAAAATAAGTGCTCTCCGAGATTGAAAGCATCAACTATATTGTTTTCGTTTATGAAACCCGAAGGCTATTAGAGGCTGAGAGTGGGCCAAGGTTACCACAAAGCATGTTTGTAACTATCCCTGTAAGTTCAATTCAAGACCTAAAACCCCCTGAGAAAACTTAGATCACCTTGTGCCTTGCAGAATGTAGCATACGCATGCGTCAAAAAGAAATAAGAGCTTTAGCTTAGTTCCAGTCATATTAAAATGAACTAAGTGTGATGGGAGTAAGATATTTCTTGCGACGTTCTCAGCTAATATAAACAGCGCCTTGTAAGTGGTGGTCTATATTCACTTACTCTCTTTCCAAAGAAAGACGCAACTAAATGTTTTCCATCCACAACCGAAAGCTACGTTGAATTGACGTCGTCGTACGCTGAACACTTATGACTTCAATTGAGTAATTTAAACGAGGCCGTATATGGTAGTGTAGTTCAGATGTCAGACTTTGCCACTCAGGAGCCGATGTCCATTATAAACAGAGAATCTTTGTTCTCATTATGTATTAGTAATTACTGATCAGAAAACAATTGG
The DNA here is from genome assembly GCF_964205215.1 of Stylophora pistillata. Lineage (NCBI taxonomy): Eukaryota > Metazoa > Cnidaria > Anthozoa > Scleractinia > Pocilloporidae > Stylophora > Stylophora pistillata. Next base: position 7,185,583 of record NC_142530.1, read on the forward strand.
CGAACGACAAAGGTAGTAAGCGTGTCGCCCTTTGATTGCCGTTTATATAGGCACGAACTGAAAACGGAAGCTTGCTAAAACAAAATTCAGCTTTCACCGCTCGGGGTCGTCTCATGTAGGTTGGTAAACTAAATTATAAGCAGGTCTGAAGTTCCAGGTGGCTTTCCTGAGTATTTTCGAGCCGTATGGGGCGCTCTTTTTGGTTTTAGAGACTTCTTGTAAACAAAACAGGTTCGCTTTCATTACTACGGACTTACGCAAGGTTATTTCCATGAAAGTTGAAAGCTGCTCACTTTGGTTCTTGAGAATTATTCAGTTTGTGGATTGCAAGGTTTGTCCTATGCCTGACGTCATTATGACCTTTCCCCTGCATACAATTTTCAAAAAGAACCTTGCTGTATGATTAGAAACCTCCACTCCAGTTATTTGTTTTTCCTGTACCACCCAAAATCGAGGAGTGCGGCAGTATTCATTGCAAGTCGATGCTCTTTCGGGAGCTTTTTAGTTCACTCTCAGATACAGGTCAGCCTCAGATTCTACATACGGTAGGTTAAAGAGATTCGTCCATTTCTAATGCAAAACTATTTCTATTCCGCCAGGTTGTTGAAGATGCTGCTTTCCGTTACCCAAGTCATGGTTGTTGCGTTACTATTCCGCGTCGCTACTACGGGCAAATCAAGCCACAGACAACATCGTTTTGACTGTCAAGTATCGAAAGGCTACCTTTACATGGGGAAGGCCGATTGTAGCTTCAAAATTACAACTTTTGGTTGTCGAGGCAGCTGCTTGTCGTCGGCGAAACCTTTCAGCCATAGAACTGGATTTGCTTCAAGTTGTGGGTGCTGTGCACCCATCGAAGATACCATTGAAGAAAAAACGGTGACCTGTCGAGGGGAAAAGAAAGTGATTCGTTATCCAGTGGCAAGAAAATGCGCCTGCAGACCATGTAACTGACAGTATGTCTCGTTTATCTATTTTTGGATGAGTTGCGTTTATGCAAAACGGGAACTAGTCAGAAAGTTTCATTGTACCTAATTGAAAACAATGACTGAGCAATAAGTCATCAAATGGAATTTAAGACAGCAATCGTATTTCCAGTTTCGATGTGTTTCCGAGAGGAGCTGTGGACTAAGACCTGAATACTTTTTACAAAATCCTACCAACAACAGGTTTAAGGTGAACATTAATTTAAAAGTTAACGTTACCGTATTTATGGCCATTCATTATATTTGTGATTTATTTTTGTAACCAGCTATTTGAACGTAACAGTTAGCTCACAATACGTTTATAAGTGTCAATATAGTGCAAAGAAAATTGTGCTGCGTACCATTGCACATTTCATGAAATGTAAAGAGAACAACAGAAGATTATGCGATAGTGCATCTTCTCAATACGATGATAGAAAGCCGTCACATGAAGAGCCATTTAAGAGAAATCGGAGTAAAAACCATGCGATAATCTTTTTAGGATATTACCCAATATTAAGTGAGATATTTAAGAGTTAAACGGTTTGGCGTATGTTAAGATGTTTCTAAATGGAAAGGCAATTAACGTTAATACGAAATAGACCATTCATGCCTAGGGCATGTCTCGGTTTCACGACCAATTTACGTAGAGTTAATATTGTTTTTGTTTGCAAACCTGCGTGGAATACCATCGATCAAAAGAAAATGAGACTGAACAAAAGCAAACAAGGTTGGAGACACTCTAATATAACACAGCACAGGCGACAGCGTTTTAAAACATGTATATTGAAGGGTTGATAATGTAGGGATTACGTGTATATAACTTTAAACCGACCTCAGATAATTGTAAATAATCTAAATAAATGTTTGAAACTTCATTAAATCATTTTGGTAAGGAAATTAACCCAATGAAAATATGTCCATAAAATCCCTTGTTGATTTTTTTAAATGCTTACTTTGAATTTGGCTATAATGGAGAAGCAGCCCTTGTTAATTGAAGTCCTCTCTCCAAAGCGGCGGCTGACAGTTTACATTTACACCAGTTCCTAAATTAATAGCATGATAAGGTAGTCTCGCAAACTCTGACATAGTCAGATTTTATTTCAGTGTTGCAGATGTATTTTTGCAAAGATGTAGAGATTTGCTTGCTCGAGGGTCTATAATATACCCTGAATCCTACAGAGGACAGTTTAAATGAAACCGCGATAATTTTTCTCATAATAAAACTACAAACTTCAAGTTTGCACCTTCTAACAATAGAAAACACTTACCTCTTAGGAGAGAGGAACTATTCCCATTAAAATTAAAATGCAATCAGCTTTGTTGTTATGTGTATTGGATCTCACTAGCGAAGCACAAACGGGTGACCGGTCTCTATTATAAGCAAAGAAAGCTTCGGAAGAAACATAATAAAGTACCAGGCTGGTAGAAATTTTTGGTCGCTCTTTACAGTATCTGTAGTTGTCTTGAGTGTTCGCATTTGCCAAATCTCCACCGTAAAAGGCTTAGAAATCCTAAACATTTTTTAAATCTGCAATTTCTTATCGTAAACGCCTCACAAATGTTGCAACTACTGTTTGACAGAACTAAATAAATTGTTATTGAATGCAAAACAAAGTGAGTGAGTTACTTACGCACTCATTCTCGACCTTTACTTGCACACTCACAGTATCCCGGATGATGCACGATTGGTTGCTAGACGTTGAATGCTGTCTAGGAAACAACCTTTACGACTGGAAAAAGTCTGGAATGGCTACTCAGGTGCAACAATATTTATAGGCATCAGCAATTCAGTAGGAAAATAAATCATATAAGTCTTTGAAAATATAGAGAGATAGGATGAACCTAAAATGCCATAACATTACTCGAAAAAAGTGTAGCGCAACAACAAACTTGAATAGACTTCTGAAGCAATTTCTTTCAGCTAGACACAAAATTAAACCACTTCAGTAACACTTTCCATACATACGCTGCATTCTGAAGCCGAAAAATTAATGCCACACAACTTTCCAATCTAGTGCTGCGAGAAGAAGCCCACCAAAGAATGAAACATGCGCCACGTATGTACCACGCAAAAAAATGCAGGAATATTTCTATCCTGAGATCATTTACTCACTAATTTTCGATCCTTTAAGTTTATCATTCTTAAGCATACCTTCTCGCCAAGATTTTCCAATGATATTTTGGCGAAAAGTCTTTAAAAATCCGTTGCAAGTCTCTATAAACTGAAAGTGCATCCTTCTTAACAACATGTCCTCTGTTAGCGGTTTTCCAGTCCAGAGGCAGCAACAAAATGCAAAGAATATGACTGTTCGGTTACAGAGGAAGGGAGCTCTACTGCCGTTGCATTCCAATGGTTTGCTGGAACAATCGATGTTAGGATAGCAACCACATTACTAACGGGCTGAACTGTCAATTTTAAAAATGCTACTGCCCGGAAATCAACTTGTCCCATAACATACCTATAAAAGGGCAAGTTTAAAAAAAAACTGCGGTGCTGCGTTTGTGAGAGTAGCAAGGTAGTCTGGGTTTTATCAAATGAGTTGATAATGTAAATTGGCCCCCATAAAGAGTTTCAATGCTGACGTTTAGACATCAACCCTTCGTCAGAGCGAAAGGAGGAATTGTGGGTTGTGTGGGTGTTTATATGCAGAAAGCAGAGCTACACTATTAGTGGGATTATGGTAACAAGAAAAACAAGAATAAATTAGTCGAATGAAAAGCGTTATTTGATATCTTTGAGATCAAGAGTGCCGATTTGAAAGAAAAACTTTTTAAACAAGAGTACCACGCATTCACAGAAATTGGCTCTTGCTTTGAGACGCTCTCTTTCAAGATTCAGGTATTTAAGAGAACAAGAATTTATAGCGACTCGAAATACTCCAATTTGTTGACTTCTCCCCTGCAGGGAAGTGTAAAAGGGAGCTCTTATAAAATCGTATACCACGAGTCTTCATAACGGCAGAAAGAACTCGATCAAAATTCTCGAAATACCTTCAAACAAAAAAAGATACCTCAGCCTCACTTGTCATTATAGGAGTAACACTATTGAAAAATGAGCACCAATTTAAGGAAACTTAAACACCGAACGACCTAGAATTCCACTGTCGTGGTAAAGTTCTTTTCTTGAATTTCTTTGGTAACAAGACTCTGCATCATTTAAAGGGAATGTTTGTAACAACTACAAGGAAGATTGAAATGCCAAACGAGGTGGATGGGTATTTCATGAAAGGACGTACAACTGTAAAAGTTTATACTTTCTTAAATTGTTTTCATTTTTGAAACAATCATATTGTCATATGTCAGTCGAAGTGGTTCCTAAGGACAAGAATGACTGAGTTAAAGTTAATTGCTTAGCTACTTTTTGCAGGTTGTAACTTGACGCTCGAAGGGGCGATCCATATATAAATATATATTGAAGACTTGTTACTCTCTATTGATTCGTTATTAAAGACTTAGCACGATTTTTTATTAACATTGAAAAGAGGGTCTCGAAATAGGTTTGCAACATTAAATTAAGAAAGAACTGGCATTTATTCCAGCACGTCTTGAAGGAATTCATAACTTGATGACATACAGAATGACAACTCTTTTCGCTTTCAGGTTTTGGCATACTAAAAAAAAAGAGTAGTTCACTTGGAAACGCGTTTAGTCAAAACAAAAAATATCGAATTGCCGCAGAACGCCATCTAGAGCTGTTGCTTTTGGCTATTTCGTCACGGAGTCGAGCTGGATTTGACCATACAAAACAGAAAATGTCCTGGATTGACTTTTGCAGGGTTCGTGTAATAATCGAAATCCTTATATTAATGGTACATGTATGGTTAGGTTTAGTCAACTTCATAGCAGTTGTTTTGAGATGAACTCTCCATTTAAGGTTCAGTGTAGTTGAGCTACTGAATGTTATTTTTAGCCTTAAAAGGAACCACTTATATCATTATACTTCCATCACTCTATGCAGGGGGCGAAGAAGATATTCTTGCCTTTGGCTTTTTGGTTCCAGGTAGCTAACCAAAAACAAATGCTGTTTTTTTAATTGTTAAGGGAAATATAAACAGCCCTTTGTCGTGACTGATGGAGGTACTAAACAACTCGAGATCTCTACAGTTCCCACGCTCCTAAAACTCGCATTAGTTTGATGCAATTAGGGGTATTCAATTCGGAACTTTATATTTCTAATACATTGAGACCTCCACTGAGATGTACTTGCAGCAAAAAGTACAAATCATAAACTGAGCAACGAATTTATTCAACTTACGTAGAAACACACCGGATTTCAGGAACAGATGCAAAAAGATTAGGAATTAATTCGAAATCGTTTACGGTCAATTCAGTTTATCGAGGCCAATGAAACATCGAATGGCAGTAAACGCACAAATGTAATTCGGTGAAACAACATAAAATTGTCATATACCGCTGACTGAGTAAATTTTTCCACAATGTAATCTTTATTGACATCGTATGAAACGATTCAAATAACTTGAAGATATAAAAAGTAGTTGCAGACTGTACATGAACGTTTGATTAAACATTGCTAAGCGTTTAGATTATGGACACGCCAAGGGGATTAAGTTTCACACAGGAAATCTGTGAAAATCAAAGGATATAGTTGTGAAGTAAAAAGGTACCTTTGGCAACTGATGTCTGATGATTTTGACTACCAAAACCATCTTTGTTTAGTGTGCTGAAATGTTATTTCTTTCTCATGCTTGATCAGTGACAGTCAGGTTTAAATAATGGAAAGCTTTCCAGTATATTTTCTGTTGCGTTTATTAATTTTTCCCTTACTAAGGATTACCAATTGACATATAATGCCTGTTTCGTAGCATGATAAATTTACAAGAAGTATCTTAACTGATTACATTTGAATACAAGCACCAGAAAGCGAAATAAGGATAGATGGGCTTTAAGCGTCTGTTATCTTTTCAATTTAAGTGCTGTAAAGATATATTAGTTACTGCAGGTTTAACACAAGGAGTTCCATCGCAACATGTGAGTGTGTTAGGAACACTTAAAGCAACAGTAACCTTCATTTAATCTACATCAACCTTTTGACAAACCTATGAAGAACTTAATTCATTGAAGCGCAACTGTAAAAATCTAAAGGTAAGGGAAATTTTTTTGCGATTAAAACTGAAAAATACGATATAAAAAGTAAAATATGCAAATTATATTCGAAAGCAAATTTATAGTGTTCATCTAGCCTTCTACGCACGGACATGAAAAGTTGTGAAATGAATGAATTTGAATGCAGCCCATTCTTGATCAAAGTAATTGTTCGTCATCTTCAGATATTCACGTGAAATGAATGAATTTGAATGCAGTCCATTCTTGATCAAGGTGATTGTTCGTCATCTTCGGCAATTCGTGTGACTTTGTTTAGCTTCTCTGGTGTAGCAATGCGTCTGTGTGATAAACTTAACGCTGAGACAGGAACGTTGAAATCAATATACTGAGACTGCTGAAAGTAACTTTCGCTTCCTGATTCAATTTTTAAAAAAGATATCAATTCCATTGCTTCTCTGGATCGATTTTCTACACTTTTAGCGGCGGACCCACTTAGAGATCTGCCGTACCTTATTGCTGGTAAAGGAATTAATAACATTAAATTTGAACTCTTTGCCTTTGACTTTCCCTCGAACTATTGCCGAAACCACTCCAACTACTGCACTCTCATCGCGACTGGGAGAGTTCACGTAAACTCCAGAGCCGGAGACACCTCTAACTCCATCGCAAAAGTTAAGAATCATGTCGTTCGCTTTTCTGTAAACAGAGCAATATGTGTACCACAAAGAATTGTACCATTTGTCACCGTGAAAACCAGAGAACTGAATTTTCGAACCGGGAAGAAGACTACTGATCTGCACGGACATGTGTTTTCTTGAGTGCTTGCGCTTCAGTTTTAAAACTGCGAAATCGTATCTTAGCTTCTCTTTCGTTTGGGTCTGTTTTTTCCATTTCTTAGGTATAAACTTTCTCTTCACTTGGATCCAGTGGAACTTTCCTGATCGTTGCAGCAAACCTGGAAATATAGTTGTATTTGTTTACAAAAAGGATTGATGTCCTTGATTAGTAACGTAAACTTTTACCGATATCTGAATTAAAAGAAAATACTAATAATTTAGATGAGTAACCCAAGCAGTTAGTTTGTGGAAAATAAAATGTCGAGGAATACCTACTGCGCGGAAAAAACAAAGTGCACTTAATGGCTCTAAGAGCAGTCACTGTAGTGCGAGAAGCTTCAGACGAAACTTCTCAGAAACAGGAACTCAAAGAAAATGAAAGCTTGTAACGAAAGACATGGTTTGGGCACAACGCAAATGTAAGATTTCATTCCACTTCTCCACTTAATTTTTTATTATTTTTCAGGTTTATGACCTCAAAATTTTTGGAATCATTTAATCACGTTTTTCCAGTCTGCGTAAGGCAACTGCCTAAATTAACAGCGTTGCTCTTAAAAGGTATGTCATCACTCTAAACAATTCCCAACAGTCTTTGAAGAAGAAATTCTGCGGCAAATTGGGAACTTACAGTTTTTAACTTGAGTTAAGATAACATTCTTTTCACGACAAATTCGCAAAGAAAGCGTAACATGACGTTTCGATGACATTCTGTCATCATTTCAAATGTGGAAGAGTTAAGCATATTAAGTGATGTACACATAGCAACAAAAATGTGTGCGAAAAAAAATTACATTAAGAAGAATAAAACGCAGGTAGTCAAACAAATAGTTTCGCGTGAGTGGAGTCAGCCTGGGTGTCAAAATTCTTAGACATATGTCAAGAAGAACAGTCATTTGCACTCATCGCTGTCGGGATCAATAGAAAATACCGTTTATCAAATAAAGTTGTTTTAAAGCGATATCTTTTGTCCTCGGAGTTGACAATTTCTAAACATGTCTTTTGTTGATCGAACGTTGATCTCAATTGTCTTTAGTTTCTTGTTGTAGAGCTTCGTTCAAAGTATGGTACGCCAGTAACCGAGGGATAGCTTTATTTCACGCACTACTGAATGTCACGAAAATACTACATTGTTGAAATGCTTTAAAACTTTGAGGTTTTCATCGATTACCGTAGAAACACTTAACAAACAGCATACGCACCAAAGGACCAAAACAAACAAGTCAATCAAGAACATAGCCGTGTATAATCCTCAACGATGTTTAGATTGAATAATACTCATGACAAAAGGTCTAAGTGATAACGTTCAGTCTACTTTCCGGAATGATTTTAGTCTAGTTCTACTTCCCCACAGCACGCCTCACTTAGCAATATAACAGAGTACTAATTTCAATAATCTTATATTAATTTTAGTGTTACTGTTCGGCGTTATTAATGACGAATCATAACAAACATCGTCAAGTGGGGTCTTTGTTTGCTGGAGCCATACTCGTCTAACAAACCATTAGGAAGTGTACTTTTCAACTTTGTCTTATCGCTCTAATTCAAGATTTCAGTTTTGTCTTCAAGAAATTGACAGCCCACCTAAAGTCATGTGACAGCGTCAAACTAAAAAAACGGCGCAAGAACTGGTAAAGAAGACGGAGGAATAAAAAAACACGTTAAAATAGACACAAACCTTAGATTGACGATACGATAACAAAATCTCAACCATGTCAAAATTGACAACATAGATTTTTTAATTTTGAATATTCTGACAAAGTCGACCTCCGGTAACCCAAATTGAGCTTTTAACTTCAGCTAACTGTACTGCATAGTGAACCTGACATGAGGCCTTGTAGATAAAGACTCAATAAATTTTGCACCAGAAATGTTTCACAATTCTTAAGGAAGGCACAAGTCTAATCACTCACCAACTTTTAGGCGTTTGGCAATTTTTAACTGTCTTTTTCCGTCGTGAACACAATGAGCGGCTGTCAGCACGTGCCGAGGCCCAATGAGCGTACCAGTGCAACCGGAAGAAAGCATTACTGCAGTGGAGAACGGATACTTCTGAGCCTCGAGAGAAGTTCGCATATTCACTCGGTTGTCCTTTCCAAAGATCTGCCTTCTCCGTCTAGCTTGGCTAGAATGCACTTTCCTTTTAAAAAAGGAAGTCTCTCTGGTTGGTGTGAAGGCCGAAAGGACTTTTTTAGCAAATTCTTCAAACGAATTGCTGTCTTCTTCAATATTCAGAAATAGAGTCCCTTCATCATTTTCCATCTGGGTTTCTGTAATGGTCAGGCTGAACCACTTGGCGGGTTTTCCGTTGCTTCCTTTGAGTAGGTCAGCGTTTATACTGCACACATACGTTGTCCCGAGTACTGCTACAAGCAGGAAAGTAAGGGACAGATCCATTGCCGCAATTTAAAGATCTTTATCCTCCTGGCTAAGATCTGCCCTGCAATGAAGTGCATGGCGAAAGGCACATTGTTATAGCTGAGGTAATGTCTTTGCTCACCAAGCCTCGAAAGAAAAATAAAACTCCATATGGCCTAAAATCAACATGTCTATATTTATGAGTAGACTGGTTCACTAAACATAAACACTTAAAGACAAAATATTCCAATCGTGAAGTGCATGTGCTCACCTAATTCAATGTTTCTCGCACGGAGTTCAATGCTAAATGATTTCAAATGATACGAGCTTCGGTATTTCAATGTGCCATCCGCTTAAAATTAATGTAGAGCCTGACATTTCACTCACGCACCGACCCACTGTCTTAAATAAAAGGACGACAAAGTTAAAAATTTTTCAGTTTTGACAAATTATCATAACAAAACGATTCATAATTAGCTGTAATCGTTTCGCACAATGTCTTGGATATGACAGTCGTGTTTTAAATTCCAGTCACCAAACAAGGTTCAGTCGCCAACGTTTACCCAAAAAGGCTTCCCGTTTGAGGCTCCATCTCTCGAGGAAAGAATTTAAGACATTGTCGTTTTGACAAAAATCCACCTTCAACATAGTTTTCTCCTAGTGGGAAGGTCTAACGAAAGCAATCGACAGGGCACGTGGGAGACCTTACTCGTAACTCCAAAGATCGACAAAGAACAGCAAATTTGCTTAAATATATCTGACCTATATCACAAAGAATAGAAAGTAAAATTACCAAATTTAGCGCTCACCTCAGGGTACGTTGTTTTCGGAGTAGGTGGACTTTGTTTATTCTCCCTTTTTTGTAACAATGAATCTGAAAGGAATCGTAACGATAAAAGGTTAGTTCCTCTAAAAGTGTGAGTTGGCTAACAAAACGCGTCGATTATAACTTACAAGCAGATCAGTCAAGCGCAATAAAACGCAAACTGGCGCTTTAATCGCAGTGGCAAAAGAAACGTTGCGAGCAACAAGACATCCCTGAAACTCAAGCAGCATGCCAAGTCATCGCGTTTTACATCTATGCTGTTTTCAAAAAAGGGAATACCCTGCTGTCTTTCACAAATGCACAATTTGCTGAACTCGCTTATTTCACGTGCCGAAGAAACTTTGGACCCGGCCACGTTCTTCAAAAGATTGTTACAATACTGTCAGCACGATTCCTTTCTTCAAGAGATTAATCTCACAAAGAATTGTACGACAATGTGAAAGTACCTACCCAGCTTTGTAGCCCACGTGAGACTTGTTCCGCTCAATTCTCGAAAGGGCGCCTATGCATTGCGAAAACCATGTTCGACCTTGTGCGCTCGAGGTCTGAATTAATGCAAGAAAGCCCGACTTTTTTTGAGCATTCGATAAGGACTGAAAACCATTTAATATCCAACTTAAAATGTTTTTGTCTCAGTCCTGAAGGGATTGATTAAAATTAGTGACTTTAATCATAGTTTCCACAAATAAACGTTTCAAATATACGTTTTGAAATCGTTCGTCAAATAAAAAAAAATCATTGCGGTCTTTGATTTTTGAGCTACCGCGACAGAATACGTACAAACCTGAGTTATGTGTAAGTGCGATATTTTTCCCTCAATAGTACCTTTTCCCTTCACAGCATTTAGAGGATTGAAAAGGATGTCTCAGTTCGAGGGACCTTAAAACATTCTACGTGCAAATGGAATACTTAAAATAACATACTTAATTCATCATCAGAAACGTGTTTCGACCGAAACAACTATACTCTGTTGTATTCCGCTTAACTGAGCAGTAACATTCGCTCTAAAGAAGGACTAACGCGTAAATGAGAAACTCTTTACGACGGCGGGCCAATTTTCACTCTCAAATCTGTTGATAAAACCAAGTTATCTTGCGATACTCCCTACCGACGAAGCACCATGGCTTCTTTAGAAACTTGCCCCTCTTTATTCATGAGAGGTAACATAGTTACACATAGTATCCTCTCTACTGATGTGAGCAGCCTATCAACAAGGTTAAACGCCAACACTATTTTGAGCCATTTTATTGTCAAAGAGAATCATTTTTAAAGAGAATAAGACTTTGGGAAAAAATGCTACGAACACAAACACCGAATAGCAAATATAATGAACACGGAACTAAACTTTTGCTCGTTCAAACATTTTGGATAAACGTCAACTCCACAAATAGAGTAGACACGAAAAAAGAAATTTTTGGCCGCGGTTTGTTGAAAAATAATTTAACCTCGTCCTTATCGTCTATGATATCTCGAAATATAAAACCGACAACCCACTTTCATTTCTCATGGCAAAGAGGACAAGAACTTCTTCACGTCCGGGGCATACTCCATCACGTGTACCTCGTCTAGTTTCGTCTATGAACTATCCAATCAAAGGTAAGAATTTTGCTTGCAAGCGGGCAGAAACTAAGTGATATTTTAAACAGAGCTAGGAAAGCACAAAGAGAATTTCTTTGAAAACTTTCGCCTGCATCGCATATTTGCGGTACTTACGACAGAATTCTACAAAAACATTACATTTGGCCCACAATAAGCTACCTATTCTAAGAATTGTAACTTGTATTAAGGCCTATACCCGTTCAGCCCTCCCAGAATTGACTGGTCTGGTTGCAATTGAGAAGCGCTAACGTAGAAAACTCGTATGGGTGATATAAATAAGTTGTACGTCAGAGGCTTGGAATGAAAGTTTGTAAAAAAACATGGGGGTAAATCGTGCCTCTTTCTGGAATTTTCTGACGCCACATAATCGTAAGCACTTGAAAAGGACCCACTTGAAAGTGCGTCTTTCTATTAGCTTAACATAACTGTTAGCTAAGTAGTTTAGTACTGTACAATATCAGAGGTTTCCCAGGCGGTAAGTGACTGCTTTCGTAATCCGATTGAAGTACGCGTGAGATTATGTAGGCTTTACCGCCTTAAAGCATAATCACTTAGTAATTAGAACGACTGCTAAGTAATCGGAGCTAAATGCAATTACACATCGGTGATTTGCTTCTCATTAGTTGTTCCTGACGCCATACCCATGAAGAGCCTGCACGTCCGACGGCCAAAGAATTATGTATTGGACAAACTCAATACTCGAACTGTGTTCGCGTTAAATTTTGTTTAAAGCGTTTAAGAAATTTAAATCTCACTAGGACGCTTCAAAAAATACCACTAGTTATAAGTTCTTTTGAAACATTCAGAGTACCGTAAAGGGATAAAATACATGGTAACAGTGGATCTTAGGCTCTGCTTAGGTTCGTATGTTGCTAGGGAAACAAATGTTTCAAAAACGACAAGAGTATCAAGAAATAGTCTTTGAAACAAAATAGGGTTAAGATGGAAAAAAGCTGTACGTTATTTTTAGAACAAGGCATACTTCAAATATCAAGCTTGGCTGTTAATTATCGCTCATCGTTTGAGAGGAATCAAGAAATCAGGCAAGAGGTAATAATTGTATTCATTTGTTGTCTTTTGAGGAATTTCGATGACCGGAGCTTGAAGTGAGGGCTTTGTTGGTATTGAGCAAAAGGACTGTCAATGGCATTAGTGCAGCTTGAACTTTTTTTACTAATTAGAACACACTTGTTAATCATTGAAAGTGCGGAAAACCTGACGCATTTGTTAGCTTGAATGTTATGGAACAGGGAGCAAAACCATCACACGACATAAATTCGCTATTTTTTTAAATAACTTGAAAAAAAAAAAACTTAAACTAAACACAAAGGTTAAATTGCGTACAGCACAATATAATTGTTGAACAATTGCCGTAGCATTATCGATTGACTGTGATTTTATCTAACTAATTAGTGGCAAGTATTTTCGTTTACAGTGTGATTAAAAGTTAGCGATTCAAAAAATATGGGTGTTACATATCCTCTACTTACTCCTCATAAGCTGAGATGAATCCGTCGGCTTGTGTTGTATTTGCTATAAACTTGTATTGATTGTTGATCTTGAAAAGACTTTCCTTGAACACAGATCAAAGCTTTGATGACAAGTACTTCTCTTTTATGAGCCACGTCGAATATCCGGAAAAATACGGCTTTTGTGCAATGTTGGAGAAAACGGAACACCGCAAAAATTAGACGGTAAATGATCCAAACATATGAAGTTCAGAAGTCTAGGTGCGACAAGTGAGGGAGCGATTTGTGCCACGTTATTGAGGATAGAACAACTCTTCAACACACGAACCTAACAAGTATGACGATATCATAACAGAAAAAATTCTTCAAGCGACTACTCATCATAATAAAATAGAGATCAACCAATCGTAGATAAGCAAAAATGAATACCACACGTAGACGGTCCAAACGACGCGATCTTTATCTAGGATTCTATTAATACTTAAAAAACTCAAATCACATGGTAAATTTTGTCTGCGATCGAGTATTACATGCCTACATATGCTCTATGTACTTTTGTTCAATGTGTCTCTGCCGGCTTTCCGGTGATTTAGACGGATCCGCTTTCTGTCAGAGGATGAGAGAAATCAAAGGTTCTCCTTTTAAAATAAGGGACCTTCAGCGAAGCAGTAAGATTTTCCTTGAGAACATTGATTTCTATGATGTTCTCGTGACCGTGGGAACTGTCCCAAGGTTTAATATTGCGAGACAAACGATCAATATAAATTATTGATATTTTTAGGATGTTGCATGGACAATCAGCGGTAAATTCCTGAAAGTTTACTTCAGCTGCCACTATTTTTACCATAACACAGAGTAAAGAAGTCCTTAAGCAACTTTTCATATTTGATCAAGTGCGCTAACCAGTCAGTCCCCGATAAGCGTTTTGAACAGGTAAAATCATTCATGGTACCACAGAACAAAGCTAACATATATTCCCAATATCATTTCTCATTTAAGTCGCCTTCACATTGATGCTATTTACTGACATTTGAAAAGCTGCTGACTTGAACTTCTAGTCTTCACAAAAGTACCTCCAAGAAATAAAAAGAAATAAAAAATCGCAACGAAAATAAAGCATTTAAGTTACCTTTTAAATGATTTGAGAAATCGTTTAGATTCTACTGATAATAAGGGTTCCACAGGTTTAGCAAATCTCTAAGACGACGTGTTAAACACGTCCTGATATGACACTCCTAAATCCAGCAGTATCATAAATTGAACTCCGATAACTATCGCTCATGGCTTCCATGCCGTGGCGTAAATAGGTTGAGAATTCCCGTAAACAAGATTTAGGTACATAGTAAACAATACCTTCACATTCAGGAAACCACAGATTTCACACAAAGTGAACAGGATGCAAGCCTAACAAATTACCTAAGAGAAATAACTACTATATTGCGTTGGATACCAAAAGCGCTGGACGGCGCCTCATTCGAAAAAGACCGGAAACACTTCAGTGATTTTATCACAGTGAAACTCCGTTTTAGATAAGTACAATAAGATAAATACAGAATTTTACAGTGGTAAACTCAAACTAACCATTCATATCTACAAGGTCACAAAGATTGCATTACGTTTGTAACCTCTCAAGAAAAAAATTCGACTACCGTTTTTACTCGTGTGTAAGTCGACCTTTATGACCAAAAATCAGCCCAAAAAATCACCCTCGACTTATACACGAGTCATACACAAAGACCTGACTCAAGCAATCCAAGAAATTAACATAACGATTGCAGAAGTCCATCAGGAAAACCGAGTTTAAAAGACCAGTTCTATTTGTGTTCGAGTTTTGTCAGTTTTCAGCGCATTCTTCATCAAAAATAAAAGTTTGAAATAATGTATTTTAAGTGGCTTAAACAGAGATTCGCTGCTGTTTACGGTGCAGAACTTTCGTTTTCATCGAACGATTACAGAAGCTTAGTGACCTGGAAAATGCTTCTGTCTCGCGGTCTTGTTCGTTACGCGTGATCCTTCGAAGCTCTTCGGTGTAACTTTGTAGTACTAAACCTCCTTTAAACTCAAAATTGAGATGACGGTCAGTTAAAAGCAAGATTTCATTTTCAATACGATTTAAAAAATATGTATTAATAAATCGAAGTGCTCGTGTTTGCTTAAATCGTGGTAATATAAATAAGTGCTATTAAACTTCGCCGCGCACGGTTACATTTTGCTCTGCAGATTTTTTGATTCCCCGTGTTTTCAATTCCTTCTAGAAGTAAGATATTAACTTTTTGGGAGATTTCTATCGGTCTGAATTTTACTTCTTTAACTAGGAATGGTGAAAAATCCGACAGTTCACCTTGAAAATAG
Organism: Stylophora pistillata; assembly: GCF_964205215.1. NCBI lineage: Eukaryota > Metazoa > Cnidaria > Anthozoa > Scleractinia > Pocilloporidae > Stylophora > Stylophora pistillata. Next base: position 7,201,052 of record NC_142530.1, read on the forward strand.
GGGGGGGGGGGTCGACCTATACACGAGTAAGAAAGGTAATTGAATTGTGTTATCAAGTTCCGTTCGAAACGGCTTGTTCAATTAAAACCTCCCTAACTTCACAACGTCCCATCAGTCTTCCATCACTCATAACTGAAATGATGAGCCCTTGAAAATAGTTCCACATTTCGAAATTGAATTGCGATTACCTAAAAATATATCATGAACTGGCTGTAGCCTATTTCCTATCTGGACGACAAAACGTATGTTTTAGTCCGTTACAACACTTTGAAAGCAACTTGCACGTTCCTTTTTATAGCGACTACGATGCTTTACTTGGATGTGGTACCTTCTGGAAATCGAACAGGATAAGAAGCAATGACAGGCACCAACACAAAAAGCAAGCCAATTGCACTCTGTTATAATTCGGTGTTTTGCAGTGTTGACTCAAAAGTTGATTCACAATTTTTTTTCATCTGACGCAAGTGAGAACAGTTATTCTGCTTGCATATGACGGTTTATCCAGTCTCGATACCTTTCTGTATAGGTGTACACACTATACTTGCCAGGCAGTCCGCAGCCTTGTCCCCAGCTATTAATTCCACCAACAAACCACTTTCCTACAGAATTCTGGCACATGAGAGGGCCTCCACCATCTCCGTAACAGTTATCTTCGCCACCCTTTTCGTACCCTGCACAAATCATACCATCTTTAACAAGACCACTGTATGCATTGGCTCCGTTACAGACCTGGCGAGAAACAACGGGCACTCTTTGGGACCTCAGCGGGGTGGACATATGATGGACGTTAGCCGGCGTAAAACCCCAACCTGCGACAGCGCACTTGCTCTCAAGCTGTAACTCTCCTTCATCCGGAAGACATATCGTTTCCACCATATCGTTCAATTGTGCTGCCCGCTCGAGGTATACGAGAGCGATATCATTCTCGTTAGTTGAAGAGATATATGATGAATGAACATATATTTTTTCAGCTCGTATATTTTGCTCAGAGTTTTCCTTTTTCGCGAGGTCAAACTCTCCAGCCCGTACGACCCACTGAAATGGTTGTTTAAACCTGCAAATGAAAGTCTGTGGTTTCATTTGAAGCAGTTTTGTAACTACGTCATCGAGTGCATATAGCACTAAACCGATGGAAAAGGGTGTTCCACTAAGTGTCATGTGGGTACATTTCCTTCGAGGAGTTAAGCCTAACTTTTTAGCTTCACTTAAAGAAATGTTAGTAATCACAGTCGTTACTTTCTGAAAGTTACGAAAAGTGACCACTATCTCCTCACAAAGTTTTAGAGGCACCACAGTGGTTAGAAGGACTGACTGCTTCGAATGGGGTTATCATATTTTATTATCCAACTTTACTAAGTAGAGTATAAATGACGCGCGTATCGACTAAAATAAAGCAAGCGATATTTGCATAGTTGGTCATTTTTTACGGTGAAAAAAAACTTATTTAACCGGTCAGCTGCACGTGTTACGCTTCCCTTTCTGCCTTGCTTTTCCCGCCCTATAAGAAATGCATGTACAATATAGTAGTTGGATAATAAATATGTTATTGGACGTTTTGTTGTGTAATGTTGCTGAGTATTTTTATTCGTTAATTCTATTTTGACTTAGCCATATGGCTTGTCAAAATACGCCATAACCTGTAAAATTACCCAGCGATATTACACACCTAAACGTCTAACAAGATACATTTATGTTATTTACTTTCCACTTTAAATGAGGCACCTTTTCCACTTGCAGTTGAAAAACAAGCACCTCAGAATGAATTCACGGTACCTTTTGAAGCAATGGGCTGCGGTGAGGACCCATCGAGGAGCAAGGAGAGCGCCGCCACACTGCTGAACAGATTGTCCCATAAGCAAAAGAGCTACTTGCCAGGGCCATTGGCTGGGCCACTGCTTTGACAAATTTCCATCAGATTGCCGCGGAAAGAGTGAATATTTCAGACTACCGCATCCTAGTGAGATAAGAAATCCGTGAATCGCAAAACAATCCGATATTTGTACTGGGAGCCGTAATGTGGGCTTTCAAAGAGAGAAGAAATAAGCAAAAGGTGGACATTAAAAATCGTTGCCAAGTCATAATACACTGTGAAAATTTATCACATACAACTTTATCGTTTAAGTACATTTAAGGCAAAATGTGACCGACAAATAAATAATGAATTCATTTAATAAATCCTTCCTTCGCTTTTTCCTTTCGATGATAAAACGTGATTTCTCGTTAATTTATCGTGACCAACCACTGATTTTCCCTTGAAGGAAAGCGACCTTTAATGTCAACTTAGTTACGCCAGCAGAACAATAAACTTTTCAGGCTTTTGTACCACTAGTCCACTTAAGTAACAGGCAAACATGAGAATTCGCTGTTGTAAGTATACCTTTCTTCGCTTTATCACCCTGAGAAGAAGGGCCATCGTGATAAGTCATGCGAACCTTGGTTTTTATATCACCCGACACCACATAACGGACCCAAAGACCGTTTCCCGAGGATTGCACCGGAGCAGGTATTTTGTGTCCACAATATCTTCCTATCAGAGGAGCGTGTTTAGTAAGGCCGTTTCTGATTTCAACGAAGTCTTTTGTACATGAAGGATCGCTTTTTAAGAAATCAAAAGTTGTGAACTTCAGCGTCACTGTGCTCTCCGGCTTTGTAGGGGTGACAAGCCACCGGCAATCTCTTTTGCTGGGTGGATTTGATTCACCACTCAAACGATGGCCATCTGTTGAGCACTCAGTTGCGGATCGCGATGGGTCTGTACCGTGCATGAAAGGCAATAACGTGAGATACGAGATTAATGACTACAGCAAAACGAATCTCACAGCTACATGTATAGTGCTAAAAATACCAAAAAAGGACAGACATTTTTAGACTTATTTTCTAGAAGACATAATCTTAAACCTTATGCTTAATAAGACCAGACGCTCGACGCTTTAGACTAGAAATACTTACCTGTCATACACCCATACAATTCTGTTCGCATAGAAACAAAGTTACGTTTAACCATTGGCCAAAATCGGAGCGTGCTTGACTTAATGGTGTTCCACAGAGTATGGGATACCACTGAATTCCTGTCTTTATTTCCATGAAATACCTGATGAATAAATAATATAAATTCGTTTCAAGACGGCAAAACGATTTTCATGTTTTAAGCGTCATTTGTTTACCACCTTCAATCGTCTAAAGAATAGAGTGCAGTTATGACACTGTTTAGAGACTGTAAACGCGAGAAAATTCTCTATTTGTTTTAGGAGTACTAAAGACTTTTCAAATTTTGGTCAGAAAATGGAATCAGTAACAGTTTTGTCTTTACGGTCGGTTAACATAAAAAGGTAAAAAGAGAACACACGGAAGCAATAAACTTCTACATGAAAAAAATGATTCAATTGATTATAACAAAGATGAATCTATAAATTATAGGAATTAACAATGATAAAGACGAGCTTAATCTCTTTTTAGAACACAATGTACGGCTGAACATATAATTATCACCTTGGTCTTCCAGAGGACGGCTGAGGTCTTCACATGACGAGGAACGGAATAATTACGCCAAACTTCTTCTTCATTCTTCCATGACATTCGGTACTTCTCCACCCACTGATCAAGGGGTCCTCCATAGCCTTGTGTTGCCACGCGCGTTATTATAAAAGGGTGCTTCAAGTTAACTTGAAACCAAGGGTAATGATCTTCTACGCTAGCCGTCCAACCTTGAGGCCAGCGATTCAAATTGAGCCTTCCCCTGTGGGCACCGAACTTGTCTTGATCACCTTCCCAGGCGGAAGAGGCAGTTAGCTGTTCATCTTCAATTATGTCCGGGTCTTCTATTCCAAGGGGTTCCTGACATTCCTCTACGCATAAGGTAATAAAAAAATATCAATAACATAATAATTATAATAACAGAAACATTCTTATAAACTGTTTTTAAAACGCGGGCATACAGACGTATCGAAACTGGCATAGGTCAGTACGACAAACAGAGCAAAGAACTACAGCTAGGTGGTAGCTTATCTCATAAGGGTTCGCTAGGGCTGTTGTCACACAATCGTGAAATGAGGCTACAAACATTTTATCATATGACTATTGCACAGTGAAACCGAATTCTAGTCTGTTGTTATTTTTGACTGTTATTGTTCTGTCAGTTTTACTTTAGCGCTGTTATTGTTTTATCACTTTTACTTTAACGTCGTTGTTATATAACTAGATACCGGGTTATTCCTCGTGCAATATTATATGAAGTCATCTGGGATTTGAAATTTTTTTAACGATGCATCGCATACAACTGAAGAGGTTGTTGTTATTGTTGTTCATTTATTTGTTTAAACAGGTTGATTAATTGGCAGCTGTAATAGGTGATGTGGACCTGCTGTCCTAACCCACCCATCCCACCCCAGGGGAGGACATCCATCACACAGTAATCTCGTGTGTGGGAAATTAACGTCTCTTGCCCCAACCCTGCAGGAGACGGGACCTCCATTTATTCGTCCCTATCCGAGAAGACTAGAATATCTAACCATTTCTTGATGTTATAGAAAGGTAGCAAATTCTTCTCAATTATTTTAAGACCTTGAGTGTTGGTCCGGCCGGGGCTCGAACCCTCGACCTCCCGCACTACAGTCCAGCGCTCTATCCATTGAGCTAACCGTCTGTAGACGAAACTAGTTTTGTAGTAAGCGTATGTTTATGTGCGTGGAAAGTAAATGTTTATGAGGTTTTCCTTTTCAATATAATGAAGGTTAACTTATTCTATGTTTTTTTATTATCCTATTCTATTTACAAAACATGACGTTATCGACATTGCGATCCTAGCAGTATGTAGAACGCGTGTCACACATGAACTTCGTAATGGGCCTTGCTCACCATGTAGCTCAGTGGTAGAGCATAGGAACCCGGAATCCGAAGGTATGAGGTTCAATTCCTCATGGGGACTCAGAATATTTCTTTGTTCCGCGCTCGTGACAAGACAGAAAACATCTTTCTCTATTTCTTTACCGAGCTCAAAACCTACCATCTTTCTTATTCTATTTACAAAGTAACTTAGTTGTGAATTTGAAGAAATAATGAGCGTCTATGAAAAGTAGTACTTCCAATTGAAATCGTAAGTCTCTAATAAATGTTACAAAAATGGCTTACCAAATTGACATCCATAGAGCTCTAATCGCAAGCCCACACTACCTTTCCAACTTCTTGGTCGGATTGTTACTTCTTTGGAAATAAAAGGCTCCTTCAGCATATGGCGTACAATCGTGTTGTGATCACTGTTGCCATCTAAAACCTGCGAGCCAAATAACATTAAAACACTCATTGAAAAGACAATGATTAGGGTGCCATGTACAAAACCTTGAGGACACTAGGGCTTCTGTTGAAATATCAAACTTACAGTTAAGGTCAAATCAAAACAATAAATTATAAACCATGCATTCAATGAATGAGCCAGTCGTAATTCAGCTCGCGAGAAACAAATAAACAAACAAAAAATAATAAAAGTATAATAATGATTTGAAGTAGGACACTTATAATAATAATAATAATAATAATAATAATAATAATAATAATAATAATAATAATAATTTAAAAAAGTTTATAATAATAATAATAATAATAAAAACGTGCGTAGGAATTTTTAATAGATTGTTCGGCACGCGAATCAAGCCGGTTTTTTTGGTCAAAATTACTAGTGGAGCCATAATCTGTATGAAGTGATGCTGTGTACTTCAAGCAAAGTGGTATTTTCTTTTCGTATATACATATCACGAGTGGTAAACTGTATGTAAAAATATGAAACAAACCCTCCATCGGCAAAGGGTAATTCTAAGATATCTGGAGACTACATTTTAAAATCTCTTGACGATATCCCACTGTTTAGTAGAGGCATATGCACCTACCTTCACTTTTCCACCTTCGTGGTAATACACCGCTCCGGCCTTGCTGTCAAGCCAAAGCAAATAATAGCTCTCAATCCATTCCTTGAAAACTGGATTACCATAACCTTGCGTTGCAATGCCAGTAACCACATAATCCGATTGAAACGTCACTTTGAGCCATGGGTTTTGGTCAGTGATATCAGCACTCCAGCCCTGGGGCCACTTACTATTATTGAGTCTTGCATGCTGTGGACCAAAGGTACTGACGCCCATCCACATGGAGGATGCCGAAAGTTGTCTATCTTTGATTTCACCGGTTTCAAGACCTAGTGCATCGCCGCATTTTTCTAAAAACAGAAAACAGAATTGGACTCAGAATAATAACGATGTATAATCTCCGAGTTACTACAAATTGCAACAGTTTTTTAACCATGAACCATGAGACAAGATGGAATATTGGGACCGGAACAAGATAAGAACGCCTTTGTGAATATCACTGAGTGGAACTTACTTGGTGGATGAGGAACAGTTCCTGTCGAATGCATCTCGCTAGGTTTCAACGGTTTTAATGTTTGTTTCATAGTAGTCCAAGTCGCTTCAAAACCCTTACTTCCCGTTCCAACTGTGTAATAACGCAGCCATAATGTATCCGTAGAACCTCGCACCACCATCGGTGCAGAATTGCAATAGCGTCCTAACAGACGAGAGTTCTCTGATAGCCCGTCCCTCAATTCCACGTACTCCGTAACACAGTTATCATCACTGTTCAGATCAAATTCGTTAAAACCAATAGCAATTTTGTTTCCTTCGTAAACAGATATAACCCATATGCAGTCAACAGGCCCTTGGGCACCAGAAAAAGCAGGGTAGTAAGGTGAGAAGATATCACCACTTTGACGCTTGTGTTTTCCACCACACGACTCTTAATAAAGAAAAAGATGATTAACAAAGCCGTTAAATCTTTACAATGAAATCACGTGAATGTTTTTCAATCATCTGATATTCGGCCAGTCCATGATAGCCGCAACAAATACTGATCAAGATAATTCCTTGGTGAGACAAGTAGTTGACACAATATTTTCGTCATACTTTCCCTTTTCATTCCCTTCGTGCTCGTGAAGAATAACTTACAGTGACAACAATAAAAATAAATCAAAAAAGAAGTAGACAACGGTTTCGCTGAGTAAAACTTCGAAATATTCACAAAAATAAATCAAACTTACCATTTATTTCGGTTGATGGAGATTTAGTGCTCAGAGCTGGCTGCGTATACCAGTACGCTTGAAATCCTTTGTCTGTCATGCTCAAATCAGACTTGAAAAAAACGGTCATTTCATTGGATATAGAGTCTACCACCGGCTTGCTTGAGTTGCCACAAAATCTCCCTAGTGTAGTCGGAGAAGTCGGGAGGCCATCCATAACGAGCACAAAATCATACTGGCAGCTTGTGCTCTTCTCCACTTGCAAGTACATGAATTCTAAGCGTATTCTGTACCGTGGTGATAGTTTTATGACCCATTGACACATAACATCCTTTGGATATTTTTCGGGATAGCGAGGGCTCTGTATAACACCAGACATTTTAGTGAAAGTACCACCACAAACTGCTAGAGTAACAAAGGTAAAAAAAAATTGTCTCAGTGCCTAAAATATTTTAACCAGCTTATCGCAAACATCAATTCAATAATTGATTGATTGTTTCCAAAGAATAACAATGATTTTCAGGAATTTTATTGAATATGTATAGTTAAAAATACCCATCGTTTGATCGATTCTACTTACCCTGGTCCCCATCTGACGTCTGCGTTGGCCCGGGTTGTGGCAGCTGTCCTTTAAAAGCGTGCCATTTAAGCTCAAATCCACCTTTTGGAGTTAACCCATCCGAGTGAAACTTTATGTAGATTGCGTTTTGAGAAGATTTGACAGGAGAAGGAACTACATCTCCACAGAATCTCCCAAGCAAAGGCATGCCTGCTCTATCGCCATCCCTGACGTCCAAATAGTCATAGAGGCATCTGGATTGTCTTTCGAGCTCAAATGATCTGAATTCCACCAGGATCACCTGGTTACTTGGGGCCAAAATTACCCAAATGCAATCTAGGTTTAGTGGATATTGGTTGGGATAACCTGGACTAGTTATTTCACCGTTTTCTTGCTTCAAAATTCCTCCGCACTCTGTGGATGAAAAGAAATTACTTAATAACGTACGTACAATATAAACAAATAAATATGAAAAGAAAGCAGGAGAGAGAGCAAGGAAGAGGGTTTAACGAATGGAATCTCAGCAAAAGAAAAAACAAAAAAAAAACATGAATAAGGGAAAAGGGGAAAAATGAATGTTAAGACGCAGAAATGGTTTACTCCATTAAAATGACAAGTTTTTCATCATGGTTGACTACTCCCTAGAGCAAATTTTAGAAAGTAACTGACAACATTGCTTACTTTCAGGTGGTGTATTTGAAGGTGTAGCTTTGGTGGTTGTGGACGGCTGAGCCGTTGGCGTTGTAGAAATGTAATGAGGTATCCTTCTCCATGTAGCCCTGAATCCTTTCTCATTGACTGTTCCATCTGTGACAAGTCTTATAAAAAGGGAATTTCCAGTTGAATTGAAAGGTGAAATGATCGTACTTGAGCAGAATTTTCCGATTATTTGAGAAAAGCTAGTGCTACCTTGTCGAACTTCGACAAAGTCATAGTTACAACTGCCGGAATTTTCTAAATGAAATTCGTGAAAAGTTAGCTCAATCGTGTCTAAGGGAGGCACAACTATTGTCCACATACACTCGCTGTTCTTAGAATACGATCCAGGATAGTTTGGTGATGTAAAATTCCCACCATCACCAGTCATTTGGCCACCGCATCCTGTCGAGAAATTAAAGACTAAATTACTAAAGGGGCACTTTCATGTAACGCAGATTAGCTACCACAATAGAAGAAAAGCATCCTTAACACCAGTCCTTAAATAGTATGTAACAAAATCAAGAAGTAAAAAATGCATTCGTATGCACTCTTTCCATATAGGTAGGTGCCTCGTACCAGCGAGCTTCCATATAGGCCTCATAATTTGGCTCGCTTTCTCTACATGTTCACGAGACTTGATAGTGAAATAAGAGGGACAATTAACCAAAACATTCCTCACGAAGGACATGAAATCACCATCGGTCCAGGTAGACTGGTATAACCGTGCAAGAGCCGATAACACAAGGTACAAAGGGACCGTAGGGACTTTTCTGTAGTGACCACGATTAAACCTCGCTGAGCCAGTGGAGGTATATCTTTTTTATGGTTTTGCGCAAAAAATCTACAATCAGCGCGTTGCGGCAGTTTACAAAAACTTTCATTGAGTAAAACGGGTGAATCAACATACTTCTAGGAGGTGGTTCTTCGGTTGATGCTTTCCACACCGCTTTGAAGCCCTGCTTGGTAGTGGACGAATCCGATCGGAAACCGATCCAAAGGAAATTGTGTGTAGAGGTAATGGTGGCTGGTCTGCTTGTGCCGCAAAACTTCCCAATCATCGGGCTTTTGGAGGTTGAACCATCTCTTATAATAACGTAATCGTATTGGCAAACAGAGTTGTCTTCAAGGGCAAACGTTTCAAAAGTGAGCACGACTTTGTCACCCGGTTGAGTTTTAACAACCCAAGCGCAAGCTTTATCCACTGGGTAGTTGAGAGGGTAATTTGGTGTCTGTATGGTATTACCTCTTCCTTCCATAAGTCCGCCACAGTCATCTGAAAGAAATCAGTAAAAGCCGATCGGTTTAGTTCCAATCTTTGTACGTGCCGAATAATATTTTTTTCATACTTATCATCATTTACCTTTTGCAATTTTTGATGTAAAACAATGAATAACCTTTGTCGTAACAATTAAGATACAAAACTGATTTGATCTGAACAAAGAAGAAGCAAATGAGATCAAGACAAAATAGAGAAAATTATCAACTTATCAATACACAAACCCACTCTCATTAAAATAAACAATCTTCGTCCAAAGCAGTTGGGGGTTCAAAAGGACAAAAGTGAGGGTAATAAAAACAATGTAATTAGGAATTAAGAAAATTGATTGCATTGTATTATTCTCGCGATACCTGTTAAATAATGCATCAAACGTGCGACCTTAATCCAAGTTCACAATTATATTAGTCGAATGCAATTTGAAAAGAATTTGCAAGTCCTTTTTAGGCAAGGTGCGGTAACACCTATTTCAACTCTGGCTACAAATTTGCCTTTAACCACACGCACTCATATTTCCCAAGACATTTTAGCTCTTATCGTGGACAAAAATTTGTAAGCAATGCTATGTACAGTGTTCTTGGTAAAAATTAAGCCCGCGACCATTGAGACAAAACAAAAAAGAATAATGGAACAGAATGCACTGGGTGGCCTCCTAGAAGAGTTACACCTAAGCACATATCACCTAAGAATTAAGACATCGATAACGGCTTTTTGTTACTTAATTAAGAAAGCCTAGATTAGCTTGTTTGCGCAACTCTTTAACTGAGAATTTTGCACTTCTAAGATACCCCCACTGAGCGAGTTATCTTTCTGATCGACCGTACACTCAGGTTTCGATTAATAAAATCAGCAACATTCTGCGCTGCAAGTTCCGTTTTAAGACTATCTTTTAGCTTGAAAATTCCCACGCGACATTTGACTTGTATTGTTACAATGAGCTGAGCAAATATCCTAATTGACTTGTGTGCAGGCCTCTCACTGTGCCATTTATGGACTTAAATCCAAAACAGTTTTTAAATGGAGATTTGAGGGGTTATTAATTATATTGACGATGCATATTGAACGTCACGATGAGCGAGAGGATTGAGCGACCTGACAGACAAGTGAAAACAGTATAGGTTACAAAGGAGTAACCGACTTAGAAGTGTTCCGTTATAATATTTGACGAGTATTTCAGAAGGGTGCACCTGTGATTTAGGTAGCGCTGCAAGACTAGTATTTCTCCTCGTATTCCAAGAGGTTCGCTTGCCTGCTTGAAAAAATACAAACTCTACACTGTATCCCAGGAGAAGATAACAAATTCCTCTTCAATCTAGCGCAAGACATATAACTCCTTTACACTGGGGGCGCCCCCTCTCTATTTTCGATCTGAAGGAGCAGGCTGGGAATTTACAGAATACCTCGACCTCAATGAACGAAAATAGGCCTACCTTACAATCTAAAGTGCATATCAAACATGTCAATCAGTAGACATCATCACGCAAAATACATCATGCTTCCGCCACAGACATGATGATGCTTTTTAGTTTCAAGTCCACTTTCTTATTGACACCTCTTTCAAATTTGATCTTACACCTCATTGACACATCCTTTCATGGCTTCCTATCCTCAGCACAGATAAATGTTATAAATGCCAGTTAAGGGTTGCCTTACTACCCGAAATGAGTAACTTACCAATGAGTTGTGCTTGACCACCTGATAACAGATAAACAAGACAAGATCGACGTTAGTGTCAGCGAAGGATATAGCATGTGAAAAAGTTCGTCTCCCGGTATTTTAAATATAAGTGTCAAAAACGTGCCGCTCAACTCAACAAAACTTGCGGTCGATATCAACGCAACGCAAACATGTGTTCACTCACGATAAAAACCTTGACTGCAAATTTATCAAATGAATTCATTGCCACTACTTCATTTCGATTGTTAGCTGCTCTGAAGCAATCGAGAGCAGGCGAGCTGGGGCATAACTTTCCTTGTGGTGATATCAAGAAAGATAGTTGAAAACTAAATAGGAAATGATTTTGGAACTTTCTTTACATGTAAGCCTTTAGATCACTTGTCAACCCTTAGACTACGAACTCGCACTTTTATTTAGAGTCCCACTGTAAACATTTCTAATTCATGTCACGCGCAATTGCCCTCTATGATGACTTCTAAATTTTATCATTAATAAGCGCTATCTGGAAGAAACGACCCGAAATACTAGAGGAAAGAAACATTTAAGGCGTCTACCAGGCAAATTTACTGAGGCTATGACTGGATTGTCACCAGAAATCGATATAAATGTAGTAAAGTGAAAGCTGATTAACATTCATAATAGGAGGTGAAACAGCTTACCTTGCCAGTTAACCACCAAGGCGAAATCGACGAGCAGAATTACAAAAAAAGATTTTTCCTCCATGACCTCAATGTTAGAAGAATTCAGAAACACTAAAGGAATGCCAGGAGTGAGTCCGTCTATGTTGAGTGTTCAGTTATTACTTCATTTATGCAGATGCGCACTGATGCAAGGATTCCGTAGGAGGCTTTGAGGTTACTTTGGTGTTCTCACATATACTAATCAATCAAAAAGTTTTCAATGACCTTCTAAAACGGACCACCGTCCGACCAATCAAATACGCTTATCACATGAAAGCGATTCTCTTTTAAGTAACAGACACGCATAATCGAGTCATCACAATTTACATAAAAACACACGCTGTCCGCACAAGCGGAACTGCTCGTATTTGCTGTAAGGAATATTTGTCGATGACTTCTAAATGTCATTCTGCGGTCGAACTGCGTGTTTCAAACCTCAATTCTATTTAAAAGCGAAAAAACTTTTCTTACCGAAAGAGTTCAAAAGAACTACATAATGCGTTGTATCGTGAAATTCGAACTTAATATAATAATTAAGTTGACTTAATCGTGTAGAGGAACATGTTTACTTTCTTTTGAATCAAACGAGCTTATAAGGAAAAAATAAGAAAGACGCGACAGGAAGTTCTTTGTTTTTGTCTGTAAATTAACGAGAATTGCAGGATCTACAAACGGTTTGCCGCGGAGCTGACCAACGAATCATCAGAAAGTGTCTAGGTCTTCTTACAGATTTTTTTCGTAAAAACAGTTGAAATTTCAAATAGGAGTCACCACATTTCTACGAACTTCAAACAATAAAATGAACTCCAAACAGTTTCCGGCTCGCTTTTCTTGAACCGCGGCAGAACGCCTAAATACACTAATTTGAAAGAATTATGAAATTTCTGTACTTTGTCGAGGTTTCTCGTTGCTCTTCGCCTTTTGAAGCAAATGTCGAGGTCTAAAGATCACGAACTATGCTCGATATGTATAATACTTGTCAGGATTACAATAACTAAATCGGACGGCGACAAAAAGGTTTAAGATTAGGTAATCCGACGGGAAAATGGTAAAGAATCCAGGTGTATGGTTGAAGCCAATACCAATGAGTCGTTCGCTTTGAGAGAAATACAATAATTTCAAATGACACGAGTAGGTGTTATAATCCACAAAAATACTGGAAATTAGAAGGTAACTTTAAAACAAAGAAAAAAGACAAAAGCTACGACAGGTAGCCTCAATTTCGACTCTTCGAATATTAGATACAATGTATATATGAAGTTCATATATTTTGAACAGCGGTATTAGATACGTATGATGCACGATCCTCGCAGTAGAATAAATCCGTGATGATAATATGATACGGGTTTATTACGAATCAACTTAACGGTCTGTTCCCAGTTGGCTTGTTAGCTCAATTGGCAGAGCGCTGCACTAGTATCGCAAAGGTCAGTGGTTCGAATCCCGTACAGGCCTGACTTTTTTCAGGTCTGATTTTCGCTATTGCATAAATGGAGCTCTCTACTGCGAGGATCGTGCATCATAGTGCTAGGCGTTGACCAGAGAGGAGCCTATATTGATTCGGTTAGGATTTCGAGCACATGCCTATCCCTTTTTTGGGGCTAACAAGAAAACAAAAAAAAGGAAAGGACAGTCTGCGCAGTAAAAAGTATTTCGAAAGAGCGAATACGGTTTTTTCCTCGCCTGACTGACGTTGAGCATCTTGGAAGAAAATCTCTTCAAGTGGTTGTGCCAAAACGGAAGGAAAACACGCCCAACTACAAAATTCACTGCAAAATTTGCTAAAATTACCATTACAATGACTTAAAAACATTACGAGCTATCAAGTATCGAACACATTCCAGTAAAAAGTATTAATCCATCTTCAAGATGAGATAAAGAAACAAATTGCCGAAAAACGTGACTATTTTTGCAAGCTTTGTGGCTTATGTTTCCACGCTGAGATTAGTGTAAGAACGATGCAGCAATGTTGGTTAACCTCTCACTAAACTTTTAACAACTTATAATGCTCAGTGCAGTATTTTTTCCCTTCCTAGTGAAGTCCATGCAACTCTTTCGAAACGAAGAATTCATCAGATGTTGCTTGCAAGGACTCTGAAGACCAAGCTTGACTCGAGGGGGAGTATGGGGTTCGACGATGTCCCAGACATGAGGATTTGGAACGGCAATAGCCAGCAAATTTGCCGCATCAAGATGACCTGCCCAGAGGGAAGACAAATTTATCAAGATTAAATTGACAAAGTTACAACTGTGAACTCTTTGAAGTAATAAACAGTGTGTTGACTAAAGAGATACTCTCGATATCCTTTAGTGGCGTGCTGAACAACTGAATCTACTGAAGTTACACGTTATGTTGAATAAGGAAACCACCAAACAAAAGTAAGAACGGAATAAAAATAATACCAAAAGGTCACACGATGACAAAGTAAATACAGTTAAAAGAGACTACAAACAGAGAGATAAAAAATCAAAACATCAGCGGTCAGCCTAATGCTTACACATTCAGTGCTATATCTACTTTCCGGACATTTTTTCGTTATTTCAATGTAAACCGATTACGACTACAATTAGCTTTGAGATAACACCTGATCGTGTTTGAAATATAAACTTGTCTTTCCTACGATCCGCGATGAGGACTAAAACAAACTAGTCTACTAGTTTAAACAAATTCCGGACGCGGTAAAAGCGCTCCATTGAACGTACGTTTTTAACCACAAACCAATAGAGTATAGGCAATCCATGCCACTTAATATGATGTCGAATAATATCTGGAATCACACAAGACCAGGGACTTACCATTATTTATTGCAAAGTCCATGGGGTAGATTCCGTCGTTGCTACAAAGATTCTTATCTGCACCTAATAATTCCAAAGAAAATAATTGCTATTCGCATCAATAAGTGAAACGTTTCGCATGCGCCAGAAAAGGTTGGAAAGAGACTGCTGCTCGATCTTCACGTTGTCACGTAGCGATTTAAGCGTAATTCAAATCGAGTTCCAGAAAAAAAAAAACATATTTCTGTTGTAATTCAGACATAAGTTTCGAAAATTTGACACACATCAGTGTATTGAAAGCCTCCCTAAGCCGAGAACTCGACAAAACTTGTACAAAAAGCTGCGAGGTTCTTGTTGACGTGCGCGTGTAGAAAAATGATACGGAAAGAGGAGAGGAAGAAAAAGTTTTCCTTGGGATGCGGTGAAAAAGTTTTTCCTTCTCACTTTCTATTTTGCATAACGCTTATTAACTCACTTTTCTGTTTTATTCTTTTAATTTTTTTTGGTCCTACCTAGTTTGAAAACTATAGCCATACCTAAAGATATCAGGTGTCGCACGAGGTTACAATTGCCGGAGGATGCAGCGATAGTCAGAGGAGTATTACCAACCCAGTTCCGAGAATTAATGTTACACCCTGGAAAGCAAAATTGACACAGATGATGAGTATTGAGTCATTTGGCACGGCCAATGATGAAAGAGTTCCTGGGACGGTGCTTGCCAAAACTGACTAAAATTTTACTTATCAGACACCCCAGCTGGAAATCCCCACAGCTGTATCAAGATAACCAGAATAAAGAACTCAAATCTAATAAAACCAAACCTAATAAAACCTCAATTCATTTACAAATATTATACAGGAATTTTCTGTCTAAAGTTTTTAAGTTTATCTTAAAACTGCATGCATGAAGAGGTGGGGGTTGTCAGTTATTTCCTGGAATTTTTCTTTTTTCTTATTTTGAATGGAAACCTGTTGAGTTTTCTCGTCTGGAAGTCTGGTCTGATCCAGAAATCGGAGCCAGTAACTGATCTATTGGACAAAATAACCTTGGCCCTTGGGATGGGATAGAGGAGAATGACATAATATATACCAATATGAGATCAGTGTATTGCTTACTTTAGCTACACTTCACCTGCTTCACACAAGGAGGTTATAACTCCAAGACCATTTGTGACCTTTTGTGTGCCACAGCAAAAGCTTGCAAGATGAAGAGGACTGTCCTTACATGAAGTATTTGAATTTATATTGGCTCCTGTAAAAATGCCATGCTCCATCAATGAAAAACTTAGAAAAATGTGATGGTTAATGTGTTTTACCATATAACAAGAATAAACAGCAGTGTCAGCTCCTACTTCCATTTCATCAAAAGGGGTTGCCTTTCAATTCATCCACCCTTTAATTAGGATGCTTGAATGATTTCTGGTTACTCCTGATTCAAGGAACATTCAGATGGAGAATGGGAGTTTTGATATGGATCAAAGAACACGAGAAATAAAATTGTCTATTCTTCCAAAAGGGGCTAAATTCCTCACCTTTATTCAACATGTATAAAATAAGGCAACTGTCCCCACTCAAACAGGCACACTACCGACACAAAATAAGGATATGGTAAGTTCTTAATTGAATTGTTATTTCAAGTATTTCTCCAAGCTCATACTTAGTACATTATTTTGTAGTTAACTATTAGACAGTATCACTAAAAGATTAATTGCATCAGTTCTCAGAATAAGCCCTTTTTTAGATGTATTTGCCAAGACAGTAACTCGACATAACTTCAGATTTTTGTCTTTCACTTGTTTCCTTTATGACATGTTTAATATGTAATTCTTCCTTAGGCTTAGTATTTTTTTTAAATATAAGTTCCTACAAGATTCAGAGTTTCTATGGTTTCAAAAAAAGCTCTAAGCCTAAGCATCACAGACAATTTTCTTCAAAATAAGTTAAAATCCTTAATTAATCAGAAGTAATGACTGTGCACACAATTATGCCAAAGGGAGCATATTTGGAGAAAAGCTTCAAAATATTAGCTTGAGAAGACTGAAACTATATTAGGGTCTGTCAAGTTTCTCGCTGTTTCTGTGGCAACCACTTTTCAAACATGATACAATCTAACTTTGTAAATGGTTTTTTTTTTAATTAATGATAATGCCCTAGATTTTTTACACTAGAAATTGTTTTTCAGCAGCAAGCAGTAATGCAACTGTTTTGAGCCCAACACCCTTAGCTGCAATCAATGCACTTACCAGAAACAAAGTTAGGCCACATTCTGATTTAGGGTGTTTCCTGTTCACATCAATCTTGTGCTTTTCTATGAGTGATATAACATCTGTAGCAACTCCAGGCTTATGTGTGTTCTATGACAGAAAAATGATCATGATTCTTAATCAGCAACACGTCTCTATAGAGAAGAATTAAATGTGTTAATAAATCATTTAAAAGAAATTTTTTTAAAAGGTATTTACACCTTGTAATTTTCTTTTACTGCAAACATGTAAAAATGTGATCATAAATATGATGGTGTAAATGGTCAATAGAATTGGATATTCAAACCTTGATCATTTGAAATAATTTTGTGATAAGGATTGCTTCTTCAGCAGTCTTGATCTCCTCACCTAAAAATATCATTAATATTATATGGAACATTTGTTTAGAGACAAATTTTTATGTTCATTAGCCTTGTTTCACCAACTAAACTAAAAGAAATCTTACATTTGTATAGTCATCAAAAAGCTAGAGCCAGATTTCATCCTAAGGTATACAAACGAGTGCCAGGTGGGAACAGGTTTGAATAACTGATGGTCCATCTAGTAACCAATGGAAAAAGGTTTCCTCTTCTAAGCCAATCTTAGAATTGTACAGGTACTATTCATAGCAGTACCATACCATGCTTAAACACTTAACTTTACCTCTAACTGACAATTTTTTTCTCAAATGTTTGAAAAAGTACTCTGCAAACTGTTAATAGTCACAAATTATGTTGTGCAAAGAGTGAATAATTTAATGCCTGTCACCATAATATATAGCATTTTATCTTAAATGGTAACAGAATTGATTTTTGCAGGACCCCGTTGATAACAGTAATTGGTACTGAAGGGCTATCCTGGATAAATATTCTATTATTATTATTATTATTATTATTATTATTATTTAACTGGTAATAGTTGTGGTGACAGTTGACAAGCTTAGCTTCTTCAATACAATCTGCATGTCCAAATGTTTATCAGATGTAAAAGAAAGTTGCTGAGGTCCTAATATAAAAATAATACTAAAATTTGGTCATAAAGTTGCCTCCACTCCAGTGAAGTAGACTGAAGCAGTAACTTCTCTTAGCAGCCACTTACATGTCTTTTGTAGCAGTTTGAAGAAAACATACATTGTTGTGAAAATGAACAAGATCAGCTTCCATTTTGTTGTTGCCACAAGGGCTACCTCACTGATGAATTTCTCTCCAAACACATGAACTTTGTTAATAGCTTGAACCACACAATTAATACCAAGTCGGAAGAAGGTGTTCAAGGTGTGAACAGGACTCAGTTGAAGCATTATTAGAGCCAAGTGTCCAGCTTAAGGGGAAATTATAAGCCACTTTCCAATAGTCCTAGGAGAAAATTAGAGGGAGAGATAAAAAAAGGCTCTTGCTAAGATCCTGAGTGATGTACAACAAGGGAAACATAAAATTGAAAAAGTAGAGCCTGGGAAAATAATAGCGATAAAACAGAGAAAAAACTTAACAGATTCTTCAAAGAACACATTTTTGTTTTTAATTCCTGTGTTATGAGTCCTTGGTAAATTCCTTGAGACATTTTAACAAATATTCCGAAAAAGTATTATTTTTTGTTTTTTAGTAATAAATAAAATATATATATATAATTGATTTATTAAGTAAATTCATATTAATAAGTAATTTTAGCAGCTTTTCTGTTCTATCTACTCATAAATGTGTCTTTAATTCTCTGAGTATTGTAAAATTTTATCAACAAGATATTGTAAAAAAATAAAAGGTTATAAAAGTTATAAACTCTCTCCAATGGTCTCAACATATAAAACTGATCTCCTCTAAAGCAAATAGAACGCTTGGCCTTATTCGTAGGGTCTGTAGAGATATCAATGATCCCGACATCAAGAAACTTCTATACTGCTCAATTGTTCGACCACAACTAGAGTACGCTTGTGAACTATGGTCACCCTACACGTCAAAGGACACACTATTACTAGAAAATGTTCAGCGCAGGGCCACAAAGTTTATCTTGAATTATGCAAGAGATCTCTCCTATAGGGATCGGCTGTTAAAACTTTCTTTACTACCACTAGAATATAGAAGGGAAATGAAAGACTTGGTACTGATCTATAACGCTAGAGCAGGTTACACTGATCTGGGTCACCAAGACTTTTTTCCGTCAAACTGTAGTTTGGCAGAAAACGCGTAATTCAAGTGAATTAAACTACCAAATACCACACGCAAAACAAA
The DNA here is from genome assembly GCF_964205215.1 of Stylophora pistillata. Taxonomy (NCBI): domain Eukaryota; kingdom Metazoa; phylum Cnidaria; class Anthozoa; order Scleractinia; family Pocilloporidae; genus Stylophora; species Stylophora pistillata. Next base: position 7,220,245 of record NC_142530.1, read on the forward strand.
ATTATCTAAAACATTCGTTTTATTACAGGTCCATCAATTTTTAGAACAAACTACCAAGGGATATTAAAAGTGTGAACTCACTTCATACTTTTAAAAGGAGGCTATTAGATTTTTATGCTGATTAAGGTGGCTTGTACCAGTTTCCTCACGCAGGGAACAGGTCACTCTTGCGTGACACGGGCAAGAGAAACGTGCGAAAGAAGCGCATGATCAAAAGATGAAAATTCAAAACAAAGATGGCGGCGTGAGGAATTTTTTCTACTTTTGTGAGAAGTTTACCTAAGAGCTTGTATTTGATGTGTTGAGCGGCTACTGTGAATGCAGGAGATAGAAACTAAGATAAAGAAGACGATTTTCGGAGAAGTAAAGGTTGCTTCACTTCACATTTAAAAGAAATATTCAACCGATATGAAATCTTGCGACGGCCAAAAAGAAGAACTCAAGTGAAGGATAATCTACCTGAAGTGGAAGAAGACCTTGAAACTTAAAGGAAAATAATATGATATAGCCAGAAGTCATGTGTAGGATTTTTAAGATGAGCCCGGGAGGCTGTCTTTGACACCTGTTTAATGGTTTTCTTAATTAGCAGTAAATGTCTGTAAACTCTGTAAACATCAGATCGTAGGCGCGTGCGCCAGCACACGCAATTGTCAGCGGTAGCTATAACAGATCATGAGCAAATGTCGATCTTATAGAATCCAGATTTTTAAATGTGCGAGAACGCGCGTGGAAATTGCTAAACTCATGAAAGCTATTGCATGAAAACAAGTCCGGTGACCCCTTCTTTTTATTGTTCCAATATGATAATAACGTTGAAAGGAATCATCAGAAAAAAATCTAGAAAATTCTATGGAAGGAAATTTGTGATGTCTGAAAATTGCCTTTTTTCTAGATTTTCTGAAATTCCGCTCCGTAGAATTTTTAAAAATCTTTGTGCATTTTCTTTTTCAAGTGCCAAAAGCAATCACTGAAAAAAATCATGGGGTCACCGGGTTAGTTTTCGAATTATTCAAGCCACAAGCTAAAAAATGCGTCTGCATAAGCCTATGATAGCATTGCCATGGAAACTGCTAGTGACGAAATTACACCTATTTCTAGATAACCAATGATTATATAATTCAGCCCCGTAAAAGTGTTCAACTGGCCTTGGTCAGTCTTTCTGTTGTATTCTTTCAAAGTTACAAACCATCAAAAAGACGAAAACCGGTACGAGCCACCTTAATCCCTTTCTTATAAACTTCCAAATCGTGAGGGTGTAAGTTAATGACGTTACTTTTTAACTTGATTGTAAATAATATCAATGATAATCATTATTTTTTATTCCCATACTTCTACAATTACAATTATTATTACTATGTTGTAAATTATTTATTTGGGCTGAATATCAATTGGGACATCGTCCTGTTTTCTTCCCCAGTTGCTGATGTTATTTTGTAAGTGCAACGAAGTTAATAAAGTTCAAAGTTCAAAAGAGGTAGAGAAAAAGGAAAAAAAATTTAAGTTTCCTACTTTCTTAATAATTCTCTCTTAATTTGAAACTGTTTTATTTATTTATTTATTTAAAAGAAACTTCAAAGGAATATAATTCAAATTTAAAAATCCTGATTTTTGAAAGATTCCGAGCTAGTCTGGAAAAAAAAAATTAAAACTAACAAAAAGGCACACAAATTTACACATTTAATGTACATGCATGGGTATAATTGAAGACAGCTTGTAAGTCCATGGAGGTTGGTAAGCATGTAGCAGATATATAGAACTGCTATACTTGTGACGTATCCTTCATTTTTATTTGCCCTTTATTTGTGAAGGTACTTTCCTGTTTATTACTTTAGAAAAAAAAAAAGTAATTGCAAAGAACCCCTTCAGACGTTTCTTCAGTAAGCCAAATAAAACGCAACAAGTAGAAAATTGCTACTTTTACGAGTTGTAATTGTCCTTATGTCAAAATTTCGGAATAATGAAATGATATAAAAGGTTCCTTTCCTTGCATTGACGAAACAAAACAGCTTAAAAAATTTTCGATATATAAGCTTTGGTTTTAAGTTTAAATCAACGGTTTCAAAGAGTAGTAATTCATCAACACATGGCAAGATGATTGCATAGGAGGATACAAAAGCGATACTTGCTTACAATTTCACGAGTATTAGGTAAAAAATTACTCTTTACACGAGCTTACTTTATGCCTTACCTTACAGTCGATTAAATAACGGTAGATTTCTTTTAAAGTCCAAACAGAGCGAAAGGAAAAGGCGACGAGCTTGCACAAAATGAACATATAGTCAACCTTGAAAAATTGCTTCATGACTTGTCGACTTGTCACACGTTGATAAACACAACTTTCCCGCCACAGACGCGGATGGCCGCAGCCTCGTCTTCAAGAATTCAATGAATTCGGAGAGAGACTGGGAAGTAAGAAAATTTCAAAGATGGCGGACATTTTGTGATTGACTTGATGTTACAGTGTTTTTACTCACAGCTTTACCTTTAATCGTCGATATGGACTCACGAGATCAACTTTGAATTATCTCAGGATATTAATCCTTGGATGAAATGGAAACAGAACAAGAGAACGGCCCAGTGAGTGTAGATCGAGTTTTATGTCAAAACGTGAAGCTAATCTGAAGCACGAGCGATGGATCTATGCACGTGTTTGGTGAAGCCTGGTTTCATATGTTGGGAAAATCCCAGACGGTCAGCGATTTCACTGTTCCTGAACCGTCCCAGGTTTTGTCTATATATAAAGAGATCGATAGATATCTTTCCCAGATTCTTCTTCCGCCCGCTCATTTTATTTGTGACTCGTGGTACAGAAGCTAGACGACTGAAGGAATGGAAACTAGGATGCGTTGGGAAAATAGAAACGTTCTCGATTATCCCGATTTGTTGTTGACCAGCTCAGACAGTGAGTGATTTCGACGATTTCGAGTTTTCATTCGTCAAAAAATTCAGGGACAGTCCAGAAACACTGAAATAATCGCCAACTGTTTGGGATTTCCTGACATATCATTGAAAACAAGGCACTAGTAGAACATTAGAAAAGATGAGATCTTATTTAGATAAGATGTTATATATTATGAATAAGTTATTGCATTTTCATATGGCCTAATAATCCCAATGTCAGATAGAATGGCACATAGGTAGATAGCTATCCTTGAAAGCTCAGTGGTGGATCCAGACCTTCAGCTAAGCGGGGATGGAGGGGGGGGGGGGGACGTTTTTTTTTTTTTTATGTGTGTGGGTGTACACCCTCCTGGCTTTTTTTCCTTCTGCTTTAATTTTTTTACCCCAAAAAAGGGGGGAGCCTGGGTCCCCTGTGCCCCTCCTCTAGAACCACTGCAGCTGTATGTTCTGTGGGTCTATAGCCATGCACATGAACCAAGGCATGTCACTACCACTGACAACTGTCCTTCTTAGGACTACCCTCACATGGAAACTAACTACATATTCAATTGTTATCCCTGTGTTGAAACCTAAATTGAACCACTGTATGTGTTGGTGAGCTGATATGAACCAATAACATTGTTGCTTTAGCCTGAAGAAAGACAACAATGGAAGCTTGAAAAAGACTCAGAACTGCGAATTGAAATCCCTGAGGGAAAAGGAAAAGCAGAAGTTGTGGTAAGCAATGCAACAGTAAATGTATACATAAAATGAAACAGTCTTATGGTTTCTTTTAAAATCATGAAATAATAGTGTTAAGAATGGCTTATTTGGATAGAGGATATCTACTCGACAGATAATCTGATAAAGCTATGGTGCCACACATCGAAAAAAATTTGAAGGATAAAAAACACACCAGCCTCCATTTGGCATGAAAATATGTGGAAATACCCACCTTTTTTCATGCCAAATGAAGGCTATTGTTTTTACATAGAGCTTTTACCATAAAATGCTTACTGAAAGAAAGAACCCAAAAAGTATGCAGGGTGGTGTAGCTCCACTTTTTATTCAGTGCATGTATAAAGCGCAGTTTTCTTTTCCTTTATGTAATGTAGTTGCTACAAGGTCAAGGTGAGGTGTTTGGAACTGAGCTGGTGAGGAACAAGAAGTTCACTTTCAAAGCTGGATCAAATGTTGCTATTTTTACTTGGCACGGTTGCACTGTAGAAATATCCTTTTTTATTATTTTGTACTGATCTTTGATCAGGGCTCCATGAAGCCAGTCGGTGACTTACATGTAAGATGATAAATGGTCATTAGAACAAAGTTATATGCAGAGCTCTCAAGTCTCACACATTGAGCAGGAGATTCAAACAATTTCAATCTTATGCTCTCACTCTGAAACTGTACATCTAGTTCTCATGCATGTAGCGTTTCTGATTTAAACTGTTGATTTTGAGAAAACAAACTACTGCTTCATAAAATGAACCCTTGAACTCCCAGAAGAGATTAAAATGTAACATCTTCCAACAATATCTATACCCTATCAGGTAATGAGAATACTCAATCTCATCAAGTAGTTTTTATCTTGATCTAACTCCTAATTCTCATAGCTTGTTTACAGGGAAATTAGAAGGAGCTAGAGAGGAGAATTAATAATAGGATCTTGAGAGGTCTAAATAAATTATGATCACTCCTTATTCCCTTTGCCCTTGCTTTAAAACACTTTCCAACAGAACAAAGGAGGGAATATCTCAGCCACTTCATTTTGTCTTTAAAAAAGGATATATGAGGAGGTGGCGTGGTTGAGTAGTTAGGGTGCTGGACTTGTAATCCGGTGTCCTGGGTTCAAGTCCTCCACCCTGCCACTCACTGGATTTGTTCTCGGTTGCCCCTGGTTCAACTCCTCGGCTGCGCTCTGTAAATAGCCCACTGGTCTGCCTCCTGCCAGTGGGGATTTTTAAGCACTTAGTTTGTTTACATTGTGGCTGAAAAGCCCTTAAGGGGGAGCTTCAATTTAATATGTAGTTATTTATTTATATATCATGGCAAACAATCTGAGGCAACCTGCAAGAAAGAAGCAATTTTTATGAAAGAAAACAACAGAGCAGTCATAGTATTGCATAAAAATGTTTATCTGACATTAGACCATAATCGCCAAGTTAGAAAAATAGGGGTATTTGTATTCACTACTTTCAATTATTTGCACAGTCAGATTTGCATTACATTTTACACTGTGTTCTCCATAACCACATTCAAATCTCTGGCCCTGTTGATGCATATATCTCAAAAGAAACACCAATGGTCATGTACTTGAATCTTCACATGGGACTGGAGCAGATGAGACGGAAAGCTGAAGCTGTTGCGGAACCAGAGACTGGTCCAAGGGCAAGTTGTCTCTTTACCTTAACCGTTTGACTAGTTTTTCCTTATGATATCACCGCTGAATCACACATTAAGGTTACAAGAATAAAGGAAATGATCACCAGCTAAAGAAGCTTTTGATTATTGGACAAATTCTCTTTGTCAGCAGCCTAGGAAATGTATAGAGAACAGTATGGAGAATATGCATACTGATGGTAGGAGTAAATTGTTAATAACATTAAGAAGGTATAGAAAGATGTTTTTCTTCTAGTCATGAGTATGTGATAAAAAAAAAACACACACACACACAAAAAAGTTTTGAGTCCCCAGGAGGAAGTGAACCTCAGACCTTTGGATTCTGTGCTCCGATGCTCTACCATTGAGCCACAGAGACTCTATGGCGAGCAAGGCCCATTACAAAGTTCATATTTGACATGCATCATACATACTGCTAGGATCTGCAATATCGAAAGCATCATGTTTTGTAAAGAATATTAAGAAAAATGGTAAGTTTTGAGCTTGGTGAAGAAACATAGAAAGATGTTTTTCATCTAGTCACAAGGATGGACTTCGTAATGGGCCTTGCTCACCTTAGAGTCTCTGTGGCTCTGAGTGGTAGAGCATCAGAGCATGGAATTGGAAGGTCTGAGGTTTGATTCTTCTTGGGGACTCAGAATTTTTTCTTTGTCCGGACTGTGTTGTGCGGGAGTTCAAGGGTTCGAGCCCCAGCCGGACCAATACTCATGGTCTTAAAATAAGTGAGGAGAATTTGCTACCTTTCTAAAATCAAGAAATGGATAGATATTCTACTCTTCTTGGATAAGGACAAATAAACCGTAGGCCCCGTCTCCTGCAGGGTTAGGGGTAGGAGACGTTAATTTCCCATGCACGAGATTACTGTGTGGTGGATGTCCTCCACTGGGTGGGGATGGGTGAGAATTGGCCCTAAAAAGCCCCTATGGGGAGTGGTCAATTAACCTTTGTATGTATGTATGTCATGTGCTTGTGACTAGTCAGACGAAAAACATCTTTCTATTTTTTTTTTTACTGAGCTCAAAACCTATCATCTTTCCTATTCTTTACAATATTAAAAAGGTTTTGCATCAATACATCTATGTGACTCTTTGTAAGTCAAAATTCTACAATAAATAGGCAAGCCCTATGTGTTAGTCAGGAAAGTTCACAAATGCATTGTAATTTGATAAAATATAGAAAATTGTGATGTGATCGAAAGGGTTTCAGCGGATGAATAGATAAAACCATAATAATTGATTATAATTACCCAGGTGATGGTGACTGGCCCTGTTGATGTTGGAAAGTCAACACTTTGTAAGCTTCTGTTGAATTACGCTGTAAGATCGGGGAGAAGACCGGTATTTGTTGATCTGGATGTTGGTCAGGTACGAAGTCCAATACTTCTTTATTAAAATTTTTGCTCAATGTATTATTAAAATTTTTGCTCAATCTATGCATTGTTGTGAGTCAGAGCACTTTCAAAAACTCAAATTGAATATACATGTAGATTTGAAGGGTTGTTGTATTGGTGGAATTTCATTTGTCTATCTGGAATAGCATAGCACAACATTTACCCTTAATTTATTCTCTGAGTGATCAAGAAAGAATTTCTCCTTTCTCTGTCAAGCAAACTGATCCAATACCAAAATAATTCTCCAAACCAACATCAGAAAAGAAAGCTGTTTCCAAGCATGTCATACTAACAATAGTAACAAAGCTAACTTTTGAATAAAATTATGTTCTCCAAGTATTTTTTCAACAATCAGGTCAATCTTTTTTCCACGTAGGGATATATTGGGGTCCCTGGATCAATGGGTAAGTACTGGTAACCCTTTCACTCCTAAGGTCTGATTGTTGTTGATTCTCTCCTTTAGCTACTAGACATTCCCTCGCAAATTAGTTACAAGAGTTTGGTGTTAGATCAAGATAACAACTTCCGCTTGATAAGTTTGAGTATTCCCATTACCTGTTTGCTGGATAATTAACAATTATTCCTT
>NC_142530.1:7230000-7285000 GCF_964205215.1 Stylophora pistillata
GTCTATATGTCTTTTGTATTCCATTTTGATTAGATTCTTGACATTACATTAAAATTTTTATGAAGAATGAATATACATGTAGCATTCCAGATCACCTCCAATAGTGAAAAGGTCAAGAGTCTTTGGTGTTTTGATTGTTACTAGGAATGAGGCTTGATTCTCCTCTGCCCCCCTCCCCCCCAATAAGTTACAATGTATCCAAGATTTTAGAGACAGGATTATTTAAAATAATTTGAAGTTAAAATCAAAGTTTATTTTCTTTTGGATAGGTGCTCTTTTAATTGAGAGACCTGCTGATATTGAAGAAGGTGAAATATTCTTATTCAAATGAATAAAGGCTGATAGTTTTTAAAGAAACTGTTTGGGGCTGCGTCTGTGGGGGTAACAAAATAATTTGGATATATCAACAAAGTTGAAATGGTAAATTGGCCACTGTAACGATTACAAAAGCTGACGTTTCTATCGTTAGCCCTTCGGCAGAGCGAGTGGGGTTACCATTCGCTCCGATGAAGGGCTAACGCTCGAAACGTCAGCTTTTGTAATCGTTACAGTGGCCAATTTACCATTTCAACTTTGTTGATATACCCAAATTATTCTTATTCAAAGTAACATCAATTATTGTAGTTTTTAAATTGTATTAGACTAATTCAAGACTTAACTATTTTATTATAATAAAATTGTGATGTCATAACAGACAAGTTCATAACAAATTCTGGTTTTCATGGAATTTCAGGATTTCCACTTCAAGCACCACTAGTTTATCATTATGGTCACACATCACCAGGTCCCAATGAGAAGCTTTACAACAAGCTATCCAGCAAAATGGCTGAAGTCACAAAAGAGAGGTTTGACAAGAATAAGAAGGGTAGGTCTGCCTTATACATTTACATAATACAGTACATGTAGTTAACTCATATGTAAGTGTGTAAATTACTCCAGTGCAGATACAAGTAAGATAAAGTCTGTTTATGAACCAAGTGGCCCATTAGGCCAGTGCTTTACTCTGGTTTCCTTAGCATGAAATGACTGAGAGTATTTCTACTCCCTCCTGGATGAGATGCAATCCATTGCAGGGTTACCTCCTGGCTTTAAATTTGCCATACTTGTTTAAACACCTGGGTGAAGAGAGACACTGTGAGTGTAAAGTGTCTAACCTAAGAACACAGAACAATGCCTAAAAACACAACACAACGTCTCTGCCCCCCTTCTCATGCATATACATGTTCAGTAAATTCTTACATGTAGTCGTTTGGTTTCAATGAGAACCAGGCCTCCCTCTGAAGCAGACGATTTGGTGTTTCCTTTGCATTCAAGGGTACTGTGCATTATCATGCAATAACTGAGATTTGATCTTGAAATTTGACTCAATCTTATTCAGGCCTTGTACAACTTGTGATGTTACAACTGATTAAAAGGGTTTGTCTTGTTGCAGCTCGAGTCAGTGGATGTATTATCAACACCTGTGGCTGGGTGACAGGAACTGGTTATAGAATTGTGGTGCATGCTGCTGAAGCATTTGAAGGTTAACAGTCAACGTGTCTTCTAAAGTAATGTCTTTTAAGAACAATTTACAATGGAGTGTCAAAAGGAACCTGGGATCACTTTGGTTTTACTTAACTTGCCCTGTGATTGGTCCAGAAAACTTGTGCCATCCTCTTTTTGAATCAGATGCAAATTAAAAAAAAAATTCCAGATTTGGTCATTTGCATTTTCCTGGGCTTCAAGCAGTTTGCTTATTTTCACTTTGAGTTCTAATTGGCTAATGATAATGTAATCATTGTACTGATTGGTCCCTGTGATAACTTTGGTTTTGGTTTTTTGACACCAAGAAATTACACTGGTGAGGTGGTTCAAAGGTGTTGAATGATTGTAAGTTTGCAACCTCAGAAGTGCCGGTTGTGCTTTACCAAGTGATTGCCTGCCAAAATTCTAGCCAGTGATCACTGCTTTTTCATGCGGTAAATTTCACCAGTGACCAGTGCTCAGCAACAACCCTGCAACACTCAATTGAAGACTGCTCTTAGTAATGTGGTATACCATGAACAGTTTTTCATCATGATACTGTAGGTTGTCATTGGTTGTCATTTTATTTATATTTGGATTTTACCTTTTCAGTGAATGTAATTGTTGTTCTTGACCAAGAGAGACTGTACAATGATCTAAAGAAACAGTTTGGCAGCAAGGTTCAGATTGTGCATCTTCCAAAATCTGGTGGGGTAAGTGACCTGTCTAATCTTAATAGAAATTATTTATAAATAAATAATGACCTCCATAATTCTTTAAAAAGTATGGTGCACTTTATGTAGCTTGGTTAAAGTGAATATAAAACCTTTTATTATCCAACTCTGCTTTGTAGAGTACAAATAACACGTGAGATGAGTACACATTTCATGCGATATTTGTACTCCAGAAATATCCACGAAATTTGCCTGCAATGAAATAACAATTTGGCGTGTTGGATAGTGTTGTATTTTGACTCGCCCTACATACTTGTCAAAATACAGCACAACTCATAAAAATACTCGGCGATACTACACAACAAACGTCTAATAAGATTTATAACATAACCAAAGTAAAGCACGCACTCTGATTGGTCAATTCAACGTCCACCATTTGCCTATGGGTGTATGCTGCTGATGAGAGCAGATGCAAAGACTAGTTTTTCATGTGCACTTGTTTTTCTGGTCATGTAAGATTTGTTAAATAAAAGAAAACTCTTTTGCTACCATGTATCAATGTTATATTATAATAAAACAAATGGTAAATGCTACAGCACAGTGTACACTATTGAGTTATGGTGCACTTGGGAGGTTTGCTAAGCACTCAAGAAGCCAGAGTCAGTCTTGGCTATCGCCTCGCGTGACTCTAGCACTTCTTTCATGCTTAGCAATCTCCTGTGTGCATCCATAACTCAATAGTGTACGCTGTGTTGTGTTTACCATTTGTTAAATATGTATTTCTAACTCATAGGTGGTGGTAAGAAGTCAAGAGACTAGAAGAGAAGGAAGGGATAACAGAGTTAGAGACTACTTTTATGGAATGAACTCCAGTTTTTATCCGCACATTTTTGAGGTCAAATTTGCTGACATAAAGATTTTTAAGATTGGGGGTAAGTTAATAGTGTTCAATGCAGTGTTTTCTTGAATTTCCTTTTTTTTGTTTTCATTTATGAGCAGTGAAAATGGAGCACTATGATACTGTTATCATTACGATTATGATATTTATTATATTCAACACTCCTTGACCCCTTAGAGTGACCAGTATGTAACTTCTGCTTGCAATGTCACCCCTGAATCACACGTGAAGGTGACGAGAATAAAGGAAATGATCACCAACTTAAAGAAGCTCTAGATTGGTACACCATTTCTCCTCATACGTATTGTGGGAAATTTGCAAAGATCAGCATGGAGAATAAGCATGTTACTGATTTTAGCTATTCTTAAGGGTTAAAAGGATGTTTTTGTCCTTTTTAGTTTGTTTGTTTGTTTAATTTGCCTTTATTTCCTAAACATTTCAGCTCCTGCTGTTCCTGATTCATGTCTGCCACTTGGAATGGCTCCAGACCAGAATGAAACCAAACTGGTCCCAGTACAACCAGGTATGCCGGTACAATTATTGCAGATCATAAGGTCTACAGCCACTTAATGTAAATTTTTCATTCTAAAAGCACTAGGGTATTAACAAAACTATTTTATCAAATAAAGATTGTTCAAATTGCAGAGACCAAGTATGTGGGTGGGTTTACTAGTGTGCAAGTGAAAGCAAGTCACATGTTCCAATGACTGTACTTGTAGGTATCAAACTGGAAATGACTTGACACCTTGTCCATTTTAGAGGGCTGGGTTTTTACTGCAATTTTTTTTTTTAAGCGTACTTTTTGCTATGTCACGTGTTCAATCCACCATGCTTGTTTGATCAACTTCATAGGATATATATAACAAGTTTGTCCTTTTTCTTATAATTCAGGGACTTCAGTTTTATAAAAACACTGTCCAGCTGCGCAGTTCTATATAATCACCCCTCAATTATTAGCCAGTTTGCCCCCAAATCTTTGATGGTTATGTTACTAACTAAAGGGAAATGAGTAAGGAGCACACTAGCTACCATCTTCTAGCATGAGAATAAGGTCAAAGTAAAGACCTAAAAATTAATAATAAATTAATGTAGTTGTCTCAACTGTTGGAAACAAGCTCTGACTGACAACAAAGGACTGTAAAAAGTGGCTGATGCAAGTTCTTCTCACCCATATTTTTACAGGGCGTGATTTAAAGCACTGTGTTTTGGCATTGAGTGCTGCTGAGTCATTAGAAGAAGGTTTAGTTACAACAAACACAATAGGCTTTGTTGTTGTGTAAGTGCAAAGTTCTTCATAATTAAAACATTCCAGTACATGTGGATAAGCCAGGATTCTCAAGACCCATCATATTTTGTCATGGAAATTTAACCTGGATTGCTTTTCGCTGGAATTTGAACAATCCCACTGGGTGAATTTAGAGTTTGTTTCAATATTGTACAGCAACAATGCTAGTAACCAACTGAATTGTCCCTTTTAACCACATAACCGGCTGTCACTCCTACATGTTGGTTAAACCTACTTATTTCATTTCTAATGTACACTTTTGACTAAGTTATCTCTTACAAGATCCACCATATTTTCAAGAAGAGTACGACATTTTTTAATTTCGAAGACATGTTTCGATGTTACGAACATCATCATCAGTTACAGAATATTAGAAAAACTGTTAGGACTATATAACAACTAGGCGAAACATTCTGTAACTAATGATGATGTTTGTAACATCGAAACATGTCTTTGAAATTAAAAAATGTCGTACTCTTCTTGAAGATAATGATTTGCTTTCTGCTGTCTCAACCTTTTGGATCCACCATATTACAGTTGCTTATCCAATCAATACTTTCTTTCCACTTTACAGTAATGACGTTGATTTGGAACGTCAGATGATGGTGGCGCTGTCTCCAGCTCCAAGGCCTCTACCAAGAAAGTTCTTTCTGCTCAGTGATGTCAAGTTTATGGACTTCAAATAATTTCAAGAAGCACATGTTATTATATATTTTTTTATAATTGTCAGTGACATGAGACTTGTTCCTTCCATGTCCTATTCCAGTCTGGACTTCAGTTATTTAATTTGTTCATGCAAAAGCATAAGGCATGCCTGTACTTTGAACTCTCTGGCTTGTCTGTGGATTTGGACTACCCATACCAGTTTTGTTTTAGATCTTTCTTTCAGTTTGGAGCACATTAACACCCAAGATCTTCATGTATTGAGTACTGGCATTTTCTCCATATATGACAACCAGTAAAGGACGCTTAGCTTATTTAATATATGCATTGACAAAAATGAACAATGGAATCGAGAGTTTGTGCCATTCACACATAATTATGTGTACATATGTATCAAAGAGGAAAAAATCTTTCTTTCTTATTACAGAGATCAAAATTTATCATCTTTCTTAATCTACCGACTCACATGACTTGTTCATTAAAGATTGCTGATCGTTACTGCATGCTAAACACGAGTCACATACAAACAAAGACATAGCTAAGCTTCACCATAGAGTGTTCTGTAGCTCACTGCTAGAGCATTGAAGTGTGAAATCTAAAGTCTGAGCCTCAATTCCTGTTGGGAACTCAGTATTTTTTTTTGTCCCATGCATGCGACAAGATGATCTTTCTGTAAAAACACTTAGCTTTAAATATCTACACCTTTTACTGTATTTTCTTTACCAACCCAAGAACTTTACAATTTTCTTTTAGTAAATTTACCTTTTATTATGTATATTATCTTGATACATTTGAATGTAATCTACAAATGGCAAACATTAAACCATCATGGTACTTCTTAATGATAGTTTGTCTCAAGAGCATTTATAAATTTAAACTTTTTTAAATGTTTGCTTCTTACCCTTAGTCTAGACACTCCCTTTCACAAATTTAATACACTGTTCTGCTTAACCCACATGTTAAGAGAGTTAAGGGAATTACCAACAAGGGGAAAGACCTAGTATATAAGTAATTCAATTTCATACACTGTTATGCTTAACCCCTATGTTAAGAGAGTTAAGGGAGTTACCTACAAGGGGAAAGACCTAGTAAACTGTATGTAGTTAATTCAATTTCATACACTGTTACGCTTAACCCCCATGTTAAGAGAGTTGAGGGAATTACCTACAAGGGGAAAGACCTAGTATATACCGGTAAGTAATTCAATTTCATACACTGTTACGCTTAACCCCCATGTTAAGAGAGTTAAGGGAATTACCTACAAGGGGAAAGACCTAGTATTAAGTAATTCTCCCTATATACAGCAAAACATTCTTTTGTAGATTAGCCTGGAGAATTTACCCTCTGCCTGATAACCTTGTCTATTCTTAAATACATAGTAATCTTCTCCATCACTGCTGCAAACGTGTTTGCTCCCTTTGGAAGAAGATTCACCCGTTGAAGGCTCGTTTCCAGACATGGCGGACCATATAAATATAAACAATGCGAAAGAAAAGACCCACGCTAGTGAGGTAAATACAACCAGTGATGTCAGGAATCGTTTTCATTCGTTCCCAGGGCCCGGACATGTTTTGAAGCCAAAATGCGGTTTTCAACACTAAAAAAGACAATTTTTCACTTTTTCTGGCAAAAACAAATTAGCCCACGATAATCAGCGTGTTTCAAACCACTAAATTATGAAAAAATCTCAGATATGAAAATTTCTTTTCAGTGGCACTTTAACCTGTTGGCAATATAACATGACTTGGACTCACAAGGAAAAGTTACTTGTTAATAACTTCAATCTAGAGATTGAGAGTTTGTTACCTCCTTGTTGATGTAAGCAAAGGCTGTAATGCCTCTAGTCAGGGCTATTGTCTGTTGCTTGTTTAGCAAGGAGTGGCAATTTCACCCTGAGACCCCTAAGATTGACTAGCATCTAATAATAATGGCTCTACAATATAAGTAAGTAAGTAACTTCATTTAACGAGGGTAACACATGACAGTGCCAATGAACTGATGACCCCAATGGTTCTCAAAATATTATTCCTGAACCACAAATTAAAGTCACAAGAGAAAAGGAAATGATCACCAACTTATAGGACTGAGGCTCTTCTTCCGATGCCATGAAGCTCACAAGTAATAAATGACAGTTCATGTGAATTTGTAACTTTCATTAGTTTTATACTTGCTGAGTTCATATCATTGTAACTAAACACGTTTGTTGTTTAGAATGCTTAATAAAGACTTTTATTATTATTATCAAGTAACACAGGCCAAACTTACACAACTTAGTACCTTGTTGGTTGTATTGAACATTTTGGACTGAAAAATAATAAGTTGCACAACAAGCTAAGAGAGTCAATTAGAACAAGGATAATTTAATTTTTTCAACAAGTGTAATATGCACTTGAGTCTCCACAATACTACTGATATAACTAATAATATTTTCTCTTGCCACCCTAAGGTGAGAGTCTTTCATAAACCCATCCATCTGCTCCTTTCTTTGTTAAATTTTCATCAAGAATTTCATTGGCTTCTTGTTTGCGGAACACAATTCTGTCATGGAGTCTACTGGATTGTCCTTGCCAGAATTCAACTTTGTCTGGGATTACTTTAAAGCCACCCCTGAAATATATATACAACAACTCTGTGAGGCATTATTTGTCTGTGTAATTTATCAAACAAGACTAGTATTGCTTAGAAAGAAAGTAGACCATGTTTGAAACACAATGCCATGCTCCTTTCGTGAAATATTACTTTTTTTCCGCCCCCCCAATCATAAAATTCACACCTTCAAGTTGCCATATTATACCCTGTGCTGTTTTGGATGCTCAAATTTCAGGCTCACAGAACCAGTACATGAACATTTTCTGCTATTGATACAAATGCTTCAAACCAAAACAACAAACAAAACAAAGTTTAGTCAGAGAAGATTTAAATTGAGTGTTAATTAACCCTTTCACTCCCAGGAGTGTCAGTGATTAACATGAAACTTCTCCCTATTATATCTATACATTCTCCAACAAACAGGTAATGAGAGTTCTGACACTTGTCAAGTAGAAATTGTTATTCTGATCTCACATCAAATTCTCATAACAAATGAACAAGGAAATGTGTGGCAGCAAGAGGGGAGAATTAGCAATCTGATCTTAGGTACTAAAGGTTAATGACACTCCATGTAGATATGCTTCACTGTGAAGTTGCTACTTACCAATGATCTGGTTTGGGAATCAGTTTTTGTTCATCTGCATATTCCTCTTTGAGTTTGTTTTCTTTTACTTCCAAAACCTTTAAATCATGAACATCACAGAAGTGCTAAATCACAGAACTGCTAAAACATGTTACGTTAATATATTAATGGAGTCTGCCTAGTGCATGCTGCAAACCATGACAGCAGGAAATTAATAGAATAGGTAACATGTATTAAATGTGTGTCAAATTTCTTTCAGTGCAAAACTTTGCTGCTTTGTGCACTAACTGCATCCTTGGTGCTATGAATATACAACCTACTCTTCAGGAGGTTTGAGCCCCAGCCACATTGACAACAGCTCAATAAACTTCATTTGAAAAATACAAACCTTTCTGTTTGCAATAACTGAGCTCTGATTGCTGACAATGGCTCCTATTTGACTTGAGCGAGGACGAGAATGAAAGTACACCTCACTCTCTTTCTGTGAGAGTTTTTCCACTCTTCCTTCTACTCTCACCTAGAGAAACATTTATAAAGGAGATGGTTACAAATTTCACATCAAATTTGATACCCGTCCAATTTGCTCAAACCATAAAGAATGACACTTCCTAGTCCTCACAAAGGGAAGCAACCAAAGATGGATCAAAAGGGAGCCACCTCCTTGAATTCTTTCTGAAGGATGGCAGGGGGTTTCTACACGATGCATGATTACGACCAAAATTAATACTTGGTGCGTGAACTTTACGGAAAGGCCAGTGTGATGGAAATTTGTGATTTGCCTCCTGATATAGATGTGATCTGTGAATTTTTCTTTCAGTACATGATTACCTCAAAATTTCCCACAAACCTTGCAGAAAAGATTTGAAGTTCTCCCTTTCAGATGTGAATTTTTCTGATTGTGTGTGAAAGACAATCAGGACCCCTCCTTTGCCGGCTACCCTCTTTATTGATATTTACAGCTTCACCTCTTTAGCAATTCAGCTTTAAAGGCATTTTTTGAACCACAATATTTTGTTATGAAGAAAAAATACAAAAAAAAAGAAGAGAGATTTGAAGTTCTCCCTCTCATGTAAGTGATGTGTGAATTTTTCTGATATTTGTGCACAAAAGGCAATCAGGACCCCTCCTGGCTTAGCTACCCACTTTGTGGAAATTTACAGCTTCACCTCTTTAGCAATTCAGCTTTGGAGGCATTGAGAGCTATGAGGTTACTTATGTAAATCTTACCCACAATATTTTGTTGATGGAGAAAAAAGATACAAACTACAAAAAGTAATGAGCAGATGCAAAATATAGCAGTTTACATGTCTTTTTTGAAGTTGAGTAAATAAAAGCAAAACATGCATCAAAAAAGCTTGCAGTTTTACCTGTCGGTGCAAAGGGTCCCAGTAGAATAACAATGAAGCATAAGGATTTTCTTTCTGAAAGACGAACAGAAGTTAGACATGGTATTCATGTTCATATCTACATTTTGTTACCTTCTAAATAAATGCCATCCTCTTATTGGTTTTAACTTAGCAGTTAAGATGAGCCTATGAACCTCCCTTGGGTAGGCTGCTGTATTTGTACCAAGAATCTACCTTACAGCTTGACTTCTTTGAGATACTGGCATTTCAACCTTAACACTTAACTCCATGTTAGGATATCAGTCATAACTTGTACACCTACTTCAAAATAGGTTCCCTGTTGCCAAGCATCTGATCTATGGTAGATCACAGATGACACCAGAACGTAGGACAGTCGAACCTTGATTATCTGGACTTGTTAGGACTAGACCAAATAGTCCGGATAATCAAGAATGTGAATGTTAATGAGGAACAAAAACTGATTTCATAAAGAAAGTGTAATTCAATCATGAAACAAAACATTTACAAATCATTTTGAAAAAAATATTGTCTACATCTTCACTGTCCATTGTGATCATACCTCTACACATGATTGTGTATCTGTCAATGTAAAATGCAGACTGCAGACTGGGGGTAATATGCAGACTGACGGTAAAACGTAGACTGCGGACTGCAGACCAGGGGTAAAATGCAGACTGCAGACCAGGGTCAAAATGCAGACAGGGTAAAATAAAATATCAATAGCAAAAAACAGGACTTGGGAGTGTTCCGACCCGTATCTCTAATTTATTTTTCAAAACCCCGAAAACTCAAACCAAAAGGCGTTTATTTGCCTTAGTCAAACATATTATCAACCTCGAGTTCTTGAACTCCCCATTTTGTTGAACCAAGTTTCCCAAAAGTGCCCAAACTGATTGTAATGCTATGCATTTTACCTTTGTTTACATGTTGGCCATTTTGAATTGTGCTTTCGCAAATAGGTTTGGGACTGAGTAACTCTTTCAGCATTCAAATTCTCCATATGGCCTTGGAATTGTTTGGAAGACAAGGCAAGCAAAACACGACAGCACACCAACAAGGCAAGGTAAACTTGTAGGTATCGAGCATAGTTTGTGAAAGAAATTAACCCAAATTATCGAAAATTACCATAAGATCGTTGTCCTCGTTTTCCGACATTTTATAGTGCCATGTGACTTGGGGATGATGTGACTTTTATACTGCGTGAAGCAGCCTTTGTGTGTTTCGTGAGTCCTGGCGTGACATTATTTTATGGGTACGAACACTCTTTATTTCATCATTAAGACTTGTTTTTTTGTTATTAATATTTTACCTTCCGTCTACATTTTACCCCTGGTCTGCAGTCTGCATTTTACCCTCAGTCTGCATCTTACCCTCAGTCTGTATTTTACCCCCACTCTGCAGTCTGCAGTCTGCGTTTTACACTGACCGATTGTGTATTAACGTTTGAAATTAAGGAAAAACGTTTTTACATTGGCCTAAAATGTTGAACTCATTTGGCCTTAAAGAAGAACATTGCCTTTACTTCCATTTTCAATGCTGTAGCTTTAAGTAGAATATGGCTACCGATCTTGATCATGACTACTAAATATTCATGACAAAATTGGGACTGGAGAAAAAGTCTGGATAATTGAAAAATCTGGATAATCGAGGTCTGGATAATCAATGTTCAACTGTACAGCTATGTGTCATTAATGATCTTATTACATTTTAGGATCCCCAGTCATCTATTACTAAACAAAAGCACCTCAACACAAAATTTATTTCATTCATATCTTAAAGAAGTAACATTTTGTCAAATAATGGTGATGTCATTCAAGCATTGGTCCTCTGATGGATCATAAGTAAGAACCAATCAAATGCAAGCATAAGTTTCAGTAGTGACATATTCAAGTGCAAATTGGTGTTAAAGAACAAGAGTAAATTTGTAGTCTTTGAAAAGTTTACATGTGCTTAGCTTATTTACACCAAATTACACATTTCAAGAAATCATGCTGTTACTTATTACTAATTTGCATGAAAAACGCATCACAGAAAGCCAAGACAAACAAAATTTTGAGAGCACTTGCACCCTATTTGTAATTTGCATTTGTGCAACAACTTTGCTCCCATGTTATCTGAAAAATGCACTTGCTTTTAGCCAATCAGAAAATGTAACTTTTTTCAAACATATTTAACAACTATTCACTGAAGTGGAGGTGGTTAGTGGTGGAAATATTTACCGAGCCGCGAAACAGGAGATAAATATATCCACCGCTCACCACCGACCCTGAGATGAATAGTTGTTTTAGTATATACTAAAACAGTGAGATAATATCCACCACCATCATTAATTTGAGCAATTTCTTCGCTTGTCACGGATGCAAACTGGGGCACCATTTTTTCCTGAGTTGCTCGGAGGTAAATAGCTAAGGATATTCGAAGTTTGACTAGCCAATCAGAGAGCACCTTCAATGCTATCCACTGTTTTAGTATATAGTAATCTCACTTATCTTATTATTAAAATAAAAGTGCATTACAGTACCCTGCATCAATGCAGCGTCCCTTGAGAGTTACACCCTCTTCCCACCCTCCCCTTCCCCCCTTCACCAGCAATTGTAAACAAGAAAGCATCCAGAACAGTCAGCATAGATTGTACGTTTCTAATTTTGAAAAAAAAAACCCTGCCACTCATTTACACGTCTTGAATAAGTATAGCCTCTATTGTGTTATCTTTGTTCTTCACAATAGAGGGTATTCTTATTCAATGACATGTAAATGAGTAGCAGGGTATTCTGCAGTTTCTCCAATGGAAAAAAAAAAACACAGCAACACTTGTACTTCCAGTAATATTAATGTTCATTGTAAACATTACGTAAGCATGATTACATAATACAGTAAGCTCACCAGTTGCCCTGCCTTTGAACTGTTATAATTAGTGAAAAAAGTGAATCCTGTGTCATCATAGCCTTTTAATAACACCACTCTTGCTGTGGGGCGACAGTCTCTGCGACGGAAGAAACAAAAGTCTGAGAAACAAATTCTATAGGTGAAACCATTAAGAATTAAATATGGCCTACTCCACAACAATGACGTTATGTCTGGCGAGACAGTGCGTTGAAATTATTTGAGAAAAGTGGGAAAAAATCAGCAAAAACCTTCCGCATGTGGATAAAATCATTGCATTCGCTTCTCCAATATCAGGACTTTTCGAGGCTTCTCTGAACCACGCATCGAACTGCATAAAAGGTTCCTTGGCTACGAGATGAGATTCGTCGAACCCTTCAGGCATTTCATAGTTTCTTCTCATGGAAGCAACATCCTCTTTACGCAGCATAGCTGCTAACACACCAAAACTTCTGCTAATTTCAGTGATCCTTGCAACAGCTGAGGTTGTTCTCCAAATTCTGAGCGAAAATGAAGACATCTATCAGTTCTAAGACTGTCACGCTACAACTGACTGAAGGAAGATTAACTGCGCAGAGATCTGGGAACTAATAGAAAAGCTACTAGTCTTCTGCACGGTAAAGGCCTGGAGAAGAAGTTTGACGACTCACATTGCATCAAATAGGTGCCCCTCAACGGATTTAGAACCGTTAATTTCGCTCATCAAACCTCGTAAATGGCACCTGCAGGCACATGAGCAGTAGCCATAATTGTGTCTTCTAAAGAATGCAATGATTGCCTTTAAATGCATCAATGGCTTAGCACCACAGCACCTATGCTTCAGTAAAAGAAAGGATAAACACGATTACGCAACAAGGAATAACGAAGATCTTCACATTAATAAATATCGAACGGCAAGTAGCCAACGTATATTCTTGTATAGAGAAACTAAGATTTGGAACTCTCTAGACACTTCTTTAAGATCTATCGTAAATATCACTACTTTTATAAAGAAGCTCAAGTCTATCTTGATGCAGAAATTTATTAATGAATGATAAAATTGAAATTTGAAGTTGAAAGTTGATTGAAAAGTGATCGTTTTTAGATATATATATATATATTTGCGAACTTTTCAGTTTTTGTAAATTGGCATCGAAAAGTCATTTATTGGAATGTCAATAAAGTTTGTTTTGTATTGTATTCCATCAAAACGCCACAAGGGGGTTGATAATCAATGATTACACGGCAATGATAGCAACTTGGAAATTCCTTGCAAGGAAGAATAGTTGAGAAACATTTATCAAAACTGACACATTAAGCATAATCAAATTTATATTTTTAAAAGACTAACAGGACTTTTTTTCCCTAATGATCATTAAAAGACACGTTTAGCAATTCAGGACCAGCTTTAAAAGTTTTTAGGAGACAGAAGGAAGCCAGACTTGCCTCTGTATGCACCTCTATGTGGCACATATCATCCATCATCATCCACCATCCATCCATATCATGCATATCATCCATCATCATCTATCTATCATCTCGCATATCAGCATCCATCATCATGCATCATCCATCATCCATCCATATCATTCATATCATCCATCCATATCATCCATATCGTCCATCCATATCATCCATCCATATTGTCCATCCATGTCGTCCATCCATATTGTCCATCCATATCATCCATATCGTCCATCCATATCATCCATATCGTCCATCCATATCATCCATCCATATCGTCCATCCATATCATCCATCCATATCGTCCATCCATATCATCCATATCGTCCATCCATATCGTCCATCCATATCATCCATCCATATCATCCATCATCATCTATCCATGATCTCGCATATCATCCATCATCAACTATCCATCATCCATCCATATCGTCCATTCATATCATCCATATCATCCATCCATATCATCCATCATCATCTATCCATCATCTCGCATATCATCCATCATCTATCCATCATCCATCCATATCATCCATATCGTTCATCCATATCATTCATCATCATCTATCCATCATCTCGCATATCATCTATCAACATCCATCGCCATCCATATCATCCATATCATTCATCCATATCATCTATAATCATCTATCCATCATCTCGCATATCATCCATATCATCTATCATCATCCATCATCCATCCATATCATCCATAATCATCTATCCATCATCTCGCATATCATCCATCATCAACTATCCGTCATCTTCGCTCTGACGAGGGGCTAATGCTCGAAACGTCAGCTTTTGTAATCGTTACAGTGGCCAATTTACCATTTCAACTTTGTTGATATATCTAAATTATACATCATCTCTATCACCCCAAAACAGCTGGTTTTAAAACTGTACTAAAGATCTGAACTGATTAGATTTGCATGGAGGAAAATGATGAATGTATACCAGCGTATTACCGCAAATTTAACTTTTGATAACTTCGTATGTTTTAATTCCATTCTTCAAGTCTTTTTTTCTCTTCCAGCTAAATGATTCTCGAAAAACCAAGCGGGGAAGTTTTGTTTAAATTGATTGCTCTTTATATCTAATTCGAATTTGGATTTACTACTCTTGATCAGTTTGCAAAGGCAAGTAGTTGGAATTATTGGTTTTTGTCGACATAAAACTGTTTCTGTTTTCCATGGCTTCTTCTTCTTCTTCAATTACGATTATGAGATGACAGGGGGGTTGCATCCACTTGTTACAGTTTTTCAAAAATAAAAACCCGGTGAAATTGTCGTCAGTGAAAATAATAAAAATATCAACAAGAAAAATAAATGCATTGAATTGCAATAGCAGTGGTATCAAGAAACATACTTGGATTACAAGGTATAGGAATTATTCTTCAACTCTTAACTACTGCTCGTAGCTCAAGTGGCAGGCTTTGAAAAACAACAGAATACGCCCACTGTATTCTGTTTTTAGCAAACGAGGAACATTTGGCAGATATAAAATCGACGAACTGCAGTCAATATAGTTACCAGGCCAACTTTTAATTACTACTTTCAACAAAAGGATTTTGCTCTACCAATGAAAAAGATAATTAAAAGCTTGAGTTGCCTATATAATTAAGTGCACTAGATTTTCTGTCAAAGAGAAGACTAGGTCAATTTTCACTGACTAGCCACGTGTATACAAAGCGAAGTGCACCTGAAGGGTTATTAAATAGCTGATCGTTAATTTTCAACGGGTGTATGCACCCATTTTCACAAACTGCAATTAGAAAATATATATTAAAGAAATATCCCTTTTCATTTTTCATTAAAGAGCTGAAGCACGATGCTTGTATAATTTCCACCAAAGGAACGATGCTTTTTTGTTATTTTGACTGCAGCTATTGACTGTACTTTTCCTTGGCGAAAAATTGTCCATATTCTGTCAACACCTCTTTAATAAAAAAAAGAAAGTGTGCATATATTTCCGATTTATTTTTAACTTGAAACGTGTTTGAAAACGTGTGTGTATATATATATGTATATATGAATATCTCTCAATCTCTCTGTCTCTCTCTCTGTCCCTATGTAACTAATTATGCTTTACACATGTAATTACCTTAAAACAACGTTTTAGATCCACCCAATTTCCACTCAGCTCTGCCGTTGACTCACTATTCTACCTTTAAACTGTGACTATGATCTGTTATAAAGGGAGCCCATCATGTAAAAGCCTGGTTTCTCATGGGTCTTTTCCACTTGTAGCTTGATAATTAGATTTAGTGGCAAAACGAAACGATAAATATACTATAAAAAATGCTTTTAGATTCTGGGTAGGCGATCCTTAGTAACGTAAGAAAGGTTATTTTAATCTGATTCTTCCTGATCATAGGGATCTGTTTTCTCAGCTGGGCAAGTATCTGCTTGCATTCTAAATTTTAGCCAGATGAAAATGTCGTATCGATACAGCTAAAATTTCACTTAAGCTTTTTGGTCACAAACAAGGGTCTCCGTGAAGTTTTCTTTGATAGCTACTAACTCAGTCAAAGGCCTGCCGCGTTCAACTTCAAATCGTTTAGAAGTTTTAAGAAGTAGTGTTCTTAAAGTTTCTCGAAACATGGGAAATCTAAAACTGTAAATGATAGGATTAACCAAAGAATTGCCTAAATGAAAAATATAAAAACTGTAGAGAATGGTAAGAGGATAACATCTGAGACACTGATGAAAAATGAAATGGGCCACAATACTTGAACCCCAACAGACAAGAGAGGCACCTATCACAATAAACAAAGTCCTAGAGAGTTTCTTGTTTTGTTCCAGCGAGTTGTCCCTGCTAGCAACTGTCATCAATCTATTGGAACGGAGTTTAGCTCGTATTGATGTATAGCAGGCACAGATTACAATCAGCGATAAAGCCGCAGTAGACCATACTACAACCATCCAGTGGTTAGGCTCCAAGATCTTGAAGGACATTACTAAAAACGTCCCTGCCTGAAGAGCTATTGCAGCGGCCCACACAAAGATGACACTGTAAGTGTAGCCTCTGATACTTGCTGTTCGATGTCGTAGCGGCCAAATCAGAGCATAGGCACGTTCTAGGGAGATGAGCACGAGGAAGAACATTGATGCATAAGGCAAACTTATTTGGTGAACCGTTAATAGGGATTTTTTGAAATTATCCTCACTAGGAGCACTGTTGTTTTGGAAAGAATCTGGAATGTAAAACCCTCCAGTTGTTATCATTTGACTGAGTCCAACGAGAAGATCTGCCACAGCAAGGTTTATAAGAATAAACGAGGTTCGCTTCAATTTGTTACGGTTTTTCCAAAACACAAATATGGTGAAAGAGTTGCCCGAGAAAATAATAAGAGATTCAATGAGAATAATGCAGTGAATTACCACAAAAGTTATCTCAGTCATACTTGAAGTGTAAAGAAATCGAAAAAATTGCCAACTTTTTTTGTAACAGCCTGTCACTTGTAGGGCAGGCTTTTATATAAGAAGGAAGACGCCCACGATGTGATGTAGTTAACGAAAAAAATAAAATAAAATAAACGAACATAAGTATACAATTAATACTTACCTAGAGAAAATGTTAATAACATAAGATCTTGAACAAAAGAATCTCACTGCTAGAAAAAGATAATTAATAACTTCAGTTCCCAAAATTAATAATGTAGTAAAAGATTTTCCTTTTGGAGAAAAGATAAGGTGCCTTTAGATCGATTACTTATTTGTAAATAACACAGCGTAAACTAGGGTGGGAAGGAGAGAGGGTAATAAGCAATATTATGACCTTTCCTTGCTAGAAAGAACTGATAATTACATTATAAACGCCAAAATTAGCACGTGGATCGAGCAAATGCGAAGCAATTCTTTTAAAAGACAGAAAAGTAGTTCGTTTATCATTCCGAGTTGAAATAAATATTCAGCACGGAAGCATATTTATTGTAGTTGAAAAAAACGTGAGAGGGAGTGTAAACAAACATCTTTCAAAAAGCCCCAACCAATGTTAAGTTAATAAGGAAAATTTTAATTAATAACTTGGAATTCAAGAAACAGATCTCACATTGCTCAATGAAAAAGGTAATTAAAAACTTGAGTTCCCAAAATTAATTAAGTGTGTTCAGAGAAAAGTTTGACAGCATTTCCATTATTTAATTGCATACAACGTGAGGAGTTCATAAATTAGTGATTATAAAGCAATGCTAATAACTTTACCTTTTTAGGAAAATTATTGCAAACTATATGCCACCCTTGGCACATCGAGTAAAATCAAACCGACTGTTTTAAACGAAAACTAAACAGTTTTTTCAATGTTCTCGAAAGGTGAGGTAAGAAATAGCAAATGCTGTAGAAGTTTTCACTGAACAGTTTCAAGAAGCCAACCTCGCCTTTATTTTTAGCTCCATAGAATGTACATCCATTTTAATATCTTCAAAACAGCTGGTTTTTGCTGCACATGAAGGAAAAATGATTAATGTACAGTGTACAGTTAATAACTCATTATTATAATCTTCTCAGTAATAAATTCATAAACTTCAAAAGTTACCTCTTATATAAATCCGAGTCATCTTTCTGCCATGTAGCAGGCGATTCTCAAACAGGCAAGAAAGGCCATCTGAATCTAAATTTGCTGCCGTGATGAAAAAGGTCGTAGAGGGATTAGCTAGAGTTATACTTCACTTTATTTAGAGCAACGAATAGTCCTGTTTCCGCGATTTTTGCTTTGGGAACTTAAAGCTCACAGACCTTTGCCCTTCAACTGACTCTGTACTATTTCATTTGGAAGTCTTTTTTGTTCTCATTAGTTATAAAGTTTTCTTAAACATGGGAAATTTAAACTGTTAATGAAAGGATTCACAACTATCTGCCTGAATTCTAACTTTTCAAAAATTGTACTTTCGCTTTTTGCACACAAACATTCGTCGCTTTGAATGTTTCACTGAGAGATATTCAAAGGCCCGTTTTGTTCAACTCTGAATCTTATAGAAGTTTTAGGTAATAGCATTCTTCTCAAATTTTCTCGAAACATGGGGAATCTAAAACTATATATGATAGGATTCAACAGAGAATTTCCCACATGAAATATCTGAAAACTGTAGAGAACGGGTCGAGGATAACACCTGAAACACTGATGATAAATAAGGTAAGCAACGCTACTCGAACCCCAACAAACAAGAGAGGCACCTATCACAATAAACAAAGTCCTGGAGAGTTTCTTGTTCTGTTCCAGTGAATTGTCCTTGTTAGCAACTGTCGCCATTCTTTTGGAACTGAGTCTAGCTCGCATTGCCACATAGCAAGCACAAACTATAATTATGGATAAAGCCGCTATGCAAGATAATGCAACCATCCAATGATCAAAATCTAGAATCGTAAATTTCACAACTAGCAAAGTCAATGCCCCAACAGCAATAGCAGCAGCCCACACAAAGACAGCGCTGTAGATGTAACGTCTGAAGCTTGCTACTCGGTGGCGTAGCGGGCAAATCAGAGCATAGGTACGTTCCAATGAAATGAGTACGAGGAAGAAAACGGATGCATATGGTGAACATAAAGAGGGCATAGCTATAAACCATTGTCTCAATCCCATCTCACCAAGAGTACCGTTAGTCCAGGTATAACGTGGAATGTAAAATCCTCCTGTTATTATTATTTGGCCGAGTCCAACAAGAAGATCTGCCACCGCAAGGTTAATGAGAAGAAATGAGTTTCTCTTTAATTTGTTTGGATTTTTCCAAAACACAAATACTGTGAAAGTATTGCTCATAAAAACAACGAGGGACTCCACGAGAATAATGCAGTGAATCACGACAGCAGTTACATCAGGCATAGTTCAACTACAAAGTAATCCGGCGCAGAATTTGCCAGCTCAGTGCACGGTACTGAACAGCTCACCAATCATTGTGTGGTAGGCTTTTATTTCAAAGGAATATACCTCCTATATGAGGTCGCTGAAAAAAAATTAGAAGAGTATAATTTTTACGAACTCCAACCAATATTTATCAGTAAAAATCTTGATTAAAAACTTCAGTAAATGGATTTCACGAAGTGAAAAAGAAAATTATAAAGTTAATTAATTTTTTCATATAAACAAGATTCACAAGATTTTAAATAAAGAGAAGGTTGGATGCATTTCCATTGTAGAGTTTGTAAATTTCCAATAACATCTCGTAACTTGTGCGACAGGCTCCTATATAAGAGGGAAGATGACCCTTATGTGATGTAGTTGAACAAATTGAAATAAGAAAATAAGGAAACATTTTTACAAATTCTAGCCAGTAGTTATCTGTAAAATGTTTATGAAAACCTTCAGCAAATGGATCTCACTCCACTAAAGAGATAATTAAAAATGAAATCAATTATTCTATATAAACAAGGTACACAACATTTTCATTCAAGGGAACACTTGGTGCACTTCCATTAGTCATGTGCATACAACCCTTCGTTAAAATAAGGGGTTCATAAATAAATTATAACATAACACTGGCAGTTATTTTAGCGTTTATATTAAACAACTGAACAACATGAACCAAAATGGCACCTTGAGCGAAAAAAATGGATCTTTCAAAAGAAAATTAGCGCTTTATTATGACTCTTTAATGTAAAAAGACTCTCTCTAGAAGTTTTCAGCACATAGACTTACGAAGTCAAAATCACTTTTATTTTCAACTCCATCTAATATAGGTGCAGTCATTTAATATAACTTAGAGAACAGCTGGTTTTAAAGTTATATAATCTAAAAGACTTAAATGGCTAACGAGTGTGAGTAAATAAAGGCGAATTCTGTTTTAATAGTGTACTGTCGATCAGACGCAATGACGGGGTAAAATTGTTTCTGAGACGAGGAGCGCTAAAGAATAGCATCAAGATTTTCCTCTATTCTTATTCTTCTTCATCGTTCTTTTTACAGCCGTGCAACTAAGAAGTCTCTTTCTTTCTTTCCTTATTGCATGTCACGTTAAGTACTCTATTGTTGAGCACGTTTTGATTACGGATCGACTGACTTAGCATGATTGAACCTTTTGCTCAAGGGACCAACCCTAATACTTGCATGAGACTCTTCAAAATAATTAAACAAGAAAGTATTTGATATTCTCCAAATGAAAAACCAATCTTCGCGGAAAACTAAAATCCGCTTTGGTTTGGATCCTTACCATGGTCTGTAGAAAAACCTCAAGATGACCATGGACGGAACTTATCGTAAAAATAAATGATGATAATAATAATAATAATAATAATAATAATAATAATAATAATAATAATAAAGGTCGGGTAAGAATGAGCTAGAATGATACTTCGTTCTCTTTAGCCCAATAAATAGCTCTGCACCTGCGATTTCTTCTTTGAGAACTAGGAGCTCACAGCCTGTGTTCTTCAGCTGACTCTGTACTGTTTAGATGTCCTTTTTAGTCTCATTCGTTTTGAAATTCTAAGTACTAGTATTGTTCTTAAAGTCTTTCGAAACATGGTCAACTTCAAACTATAAATGATAGGATTCGACAAATAATTTCCAAACTGAAATATATAAAAACTGTAGAGAACAGGTCCAGGAAAACGACTGAAACAACGATGAAAAGTGAAGTAAGCAACGCTACTCGAACCTCAACAGACAAGAGAGGCACCTATCACGATAAACAAAGTCTTGGAGAGTTTCTTGTTCTGTTCTAGTGAATTGTCCCTGTTGGCAACTGTCGCTAGTCCATTGGAAGTGAGTCTGGCTCGTATTGCCACATACCACGCACACATTACTATCAGGGAGAAAACAGCTATGCAAGATAATGCAGTCATCCAATGGTGTATGTCCAGGATTTCAAATTTTACAACTAGAGCGCTTAATGCCCCAAGAGTTATTGCAGCAGCCCACGCCTATATTACAAAAGAAACTAATGAACGAAGCTACGTGACATAGAAACAACAGAAGCTAAGTAACCAGCGAAAAAATACTAACGAACTACGAGAAAAAGCGACAACACAAAAAGACACCCTAATGATTGATAGAATGAGAAAAACAAAAAAAACATTCCGCACGCTAAGACCCTACACGCCGGCCCCTAAGTGCTGAGTCTGCGAAGCACTTACACATCTACTAATTTGGGTCTAAGCAAAAAACTCTCAACATACATGATATTTATAAAAACCTTATAACTCTCTCGTCAATGTCTCTGAAACTATAGTAAC
The DNA here is from genome assembly GCF_964205215.1 of Stylophora pistillata. Lineage (NCBI taxonomy): Eukaryota > Metazoa > Cnidaria > Anthozoa > Scleractinia > Pocilloporidae > Stylophora > Stylophora pistillata. The sequence goes on from NC_142530.1 coordinate 7,252,057, forward strand.
ACGGAAAATTCTAAGTGCGAGCAGGAATGAGTCTGTGTCGAGGCTATGGGCCACTTCAATATGAACCGCGCGAACTGTTAGGCATGTAAAGAGAACACCATATCTTTTAACGAGGCTTCTGGAACGGCGCACTTGAGAGGGGCCAAAACAATCCACTCCAACTGTCGTGAATGGCAGCTAGTCGGGAACCAAGCGATCGTTCGGCAGATCAGCCATTTTCTGTTGGCAAAAGGGTGCTTCGCGCCTGCGACAGCTATAGCAATTCGTCAGGACTCTTCTCACCATAGAATTTCCTTGGATAATCCAGTATTTCTGGCATATCATACTCAACACATGCTGTCTTCCTGAATGACCTGAAGGCTTGTGAAAATAGTCGATGATAAGGCTTGAGACGTGGCAGGATTATTTGGTGCACTGCCTTATACGAGATGCGAGCACGAGCCAATCTTCCGCCCACAAGCAACAAAGAGTAATTGGTGAATGTTTCTCTTGAAAGGTCTTCGGCTGATCGCTTCCTTTTCTACTCTTAGCCGCCATCAGGAGATTGTTTCGATAGCGCAAGATCCAAGCAAACGACTTCTTCAAGCGATACTAGCTAGAGAACCTCTGGAAATAATCTGATAAAATTGGCAAGACCGCCACTGCTGCTTCTGCTGCTGACAACTTCTCGTTGAACTCCACCACTGGATTAGGTTTAACTTCCGGGTCTCCTTCCTGAATAGCAATTGAAGCACCAAGTTCTTTTATCCAGTGATGCTCAGGATTCCACAGGAACTCCGGCCCCAATAGCCACTTCTCGCAATTCAACAAAAGCATCAGCTGATAGTCCTCTCGAAGTGTAGTCACCAGGATTCATGGTTCCCTCCACATGATACCATTGGTCGGGGTTTGAGCCAACTCGTATTACCGCAATGCGATTCGCAACAAAAGTGTGAAAACGCCTGTTCTCGTTCTTCACGTAGCGAAGTACGGACATGCTATCGGTCCAGAAGACAGAAGGGTCGCTGATTGGCATTTCAATCTCTCTTTTAAGCATCTTGTCTTGACGTATGGATAGAGTCGCAGCGGACAACTCTAAACGGGGAATAGAGACGGACTTTAAAGGAGCCAGGCGAGACTTTGCAAACAAGAACGAACAGTGAACTCTCCCTTCCCCATTAACCAAATGCAGATAAGAAACTGATCCGTACGCAACTTCCGACGCATAAGAGAAGTGATGGATTTGACTGGATAGCACGGGACCAAAACCCTCGGGTAGCACGGAACGGTTGACGGAAAACAATGAAAGCTTCGGGAGATCGTCTAACCAATTACGCAAACTTGAAGCGTATTCTGGCGAAAGTTCTTCATCCCATCCCAGTTTGATGCAGCAAAGATTCCGCAGGATTTGTTTAGCAACCAATACGAAAGGTGCAATGAAGCGTAAGGGGTCGAAAATGCTGCTGACCACGGAAAAAATGCCTCTGCGTTTTAGGGGCCGCGTTTTAAGGCACATGTCAAAGGTGAAAGTGTCCGATTCCACGTCTCATCTCATACCAAGTGCATGTTGGGCAGGTAATTCATCTTTGTGGAAGTCAAGCTTCCTAAACTCTGAACAGCGCTCTGACTCGGGGAATGGCTTGCAGGACTTTTCTACTATTGCTGACCCATTTGGTAAGCCTAAAACCACCTCTTGCAAGCAAAGCTTGCAGATTATTGACATGGGCAATTGCAACGGTCACTGAGGGCAAGGACTTAAGGCAATCATCTACATAAAAGTTGCTCTTCACGGTGTTTACCACTTCGGTGGAGAAGTAACTCTTGTTGTCTTCTGCAGTTCGTCGAAGGGCGAAATTTGCGCACGCCGGAGATGATATGGCGCCGAACGGATGAACCAGCATCTGATACTCTTGCACTTCACGAGCCATGTTTCCGTCGTCCCACCAAAGGAAGCGCAGAAACAAACTGTCGCGGTCGGGAACACGAACCTGATAGAACATGGCGTCTATGTCCGCCATAACTGCAACTCTATCTTCGCGAAACCTTGTCAGCACCCCCAACAAGTGAATTTGTCAAGTCGGGTCCCTTGTCTAACATGCCATTGAGTGATAACCCCATGAACTTTGCTGAACAATCGAAAACTACTCTAATCTTCCCGGGCTTGTGGGGATGGTAGACCCCATGGTGAGGTCTATACCACGCGTCAACCTCCTTAGGATTCATCCGAATCGCGGGAACTTTACATGCATAACCCTTGGCAACCAATTCCTTCATGAATACCATGTAGTCGTCACACAACCTGAGGCGACCCGATACTCGTCTCCATATTTCTTATTTGGAAGCCTACGGGCCTCATAGTATCCTACGTCAGGTGGTAGATGATGGCAAGATCTGACCAGTTCTTTAACGTCTCCTGAAGAATACTGTTCGAGATAGTAAAGCCTGTCTGTGTTACTAGAAGTGCGAGATTCTATCAAACTCACAAAGGCACGAGTAAAACTGCGGTAGTCCACGGGGCTCCCATCAAGGTGGGCACCCGAGACTGGGGAAGCTTGTTCTTAGTCTGGTTGACAGCCAACAACTCAACAATCCGATTCTGTTGGATCTGCAAGACGGTCTGCGGTCTCTGTAATGCTGTCATGCAACTGTAGTAATCGTAACCTCACAACCTCACGATGATAAAGACGATTTATTCGGTACGAGTGATGTTGACGGTATGTGAGTTGAAACTTAAAAACAATAAATGAATTCGAAATTACAACAATTGTCTAGTAAAAGTGACAGGAAAGAAATACACTGAATGAACCGAAAAAACTTGAAATGACAATACTTACATTGTTACGAATTCTACGAAACTGCTGGACGAATATAAACTGCCCAAAGGCGAAAATAAGATGAACTGGAGTAACTGCTCAAAGCGAACTACTGTATGACTAACAGACTTTCATGTAATGCAGTTACATAACGTTGAAGCTTACTACACGATGGCGTAGCGGCCATATCAGAGCATATGCTCGGTCCATCGTAATAAGTACAAGGAAGAAAACTGATGCAAAAGGCGAACATAGTTGGCCATGCGCACAGCTAAAAGCCATTCAGTTCAGTTCATCCCAGGAAAAGTGCTGTTGGTTTTGATATAAGGGACTTTAAGCAAACCACGACGCCTACGGCAACGAGAAAGTGGAAAAATAATAGATCTAATTGGCAGAACAATAGCCCAGCACATGCGTTTTAAAACTTTGTACATTTCTTAGCCGTCCTTTGCAAAACAACAACGTGAAATCACCAAAATTTGCGTCGTCTGCGAAGCGAAACCGCGGCGGCAAATTATTTTAATTTACATTTGGAACTCAACGCTACTTTTATGCGTTATGTTGAGTTTGAGGTCTGGCGCCCTATGAGACGGTAAACACATGCAGCCATTTTCGAAATTCTAACTAAACGTAGAAACTCATTTTTTAATCGACGTCTTCCGTGGCGTTGCCGTCCGGACTGCTTAAAGTCCCTATAATGTGGAAGTTGAAACCCTCCGTTTGTTATCATTTGACTGAGTCCAACGAGAAGATCTGCAATAATAAAAATATATAATAATAAAGAATATCGTTTAATCCACTCTTTGCAGTTGAAACTAGGTACAAACTGAATTATCAAGCGGTATCATTTAAAAAACTGTTAAATCTAATTAAAGTATAGCAATGTATAATCTACGTAATAATTCATCTAAAAATCTAAAAGTTATAAAGTCGTTAGCTCTCTTGGTTCTTGCCTCCTGGCGAACGGACTTTCACGCCCAGATCTTAGATTATAAGGAACATTAATATGATGCACGATCCTCGCAGTAGATAGCGCTATTTAAGCAATAGCGAAAATCAGACCTGAAAAAAATCAGGCCTGTACGGGATTCGAACCACTGACCTCTGCGATACTAGTGCAGCGCTCTACCAATTGAGCTAACAAGCCAACTGTGAGCAGGCCGTTAAGTTGATTCGTAATAAACCCGTGAAAGTGATAAATGAGATACAATGAAATATATGAAGTTCATATATTTTTTTTTTGATTTTCGCTATTGCTATTGCTTAAATAGCGCTATCTACTGCGAGGATCGTGCATCATATGTATCTAATACCGCAGTACAAAATATATGAACTTCATATATTTCATTGTATCTCATAAGGAACATTATAAACGTTAGCTTGAGGGCGGAGTTTCCATGTCGCTATGACCTTCCTACTTAATGTTTCTCGCCTGACCACTATGCTTGGGAGACCAAATATGGTCAGGGCTTCCTTTTAAGTAACACTCGGAAAAACTACCTTAAGGGCTCTGCTTTGTATAGTTTCTAATTTGGATGACAAATATTCAGGGATGTCTTGCCCAGCAGCCACGGCATATTCTAAAATAGATCTAACAGTATACTTATATTTACAATACTGCTATTCGCTACGCCAGCTCTTTTAAGCACTCTTAAGATATATAAACGTTTGGCGGCCTTACAATAAATGTAGTCTATGTGGTCAATCCATTTAAGATCGTCTCTTATTTTAATCCTAAGTAATTTAAAAGATGAAACACGTTCGAGCTGGTGATTTCCAATACAAATTGGTGGAATGGCAGTGTTCGGGTACTCCATAAAATTCATCAGCATTTCTTTACACTTCCGAGGGTTTAACTTCATCTTACAAAATGGGTGTGTCCCTAACAGCCAAATCGAGAAGGCTTATTGAATTGCGAGACAGTATTTCTACAACTGTGGTATCATGAACATATTTTGCTCTCACATTCCAATCCCTTAGGAGCCTATTTATCAGTGACTGAGAAAAGGGTGACACCTATCCTGGTCCCTTGGGGTGTACCTCCATGGGTACACTTCCAATCCGATAAAACGTTCCCGATGCGTACGGCTTGGATTCTATTTGTTAAAAAAGGTCTTATCCAATTGAATAGCACTGGGTCCACACCGAGCAGTGATAATTCCTCCATAAGGATCTGATGGTCGGTCAAGTCAAAACCCTTAGAGAAGTCCGAGAAGAAGATCCTAACACAGTTATTTCCTCGTGGATTGCAAGTAGATAAACAAGGGCATGAGTTGTTGAATGACCTTTCCTAGCAAATTGTTTGGAATCAATCTTATCTCCTATCTGAAGTAGAAGTCTCCTGTTCGTAAATCCCTTTAGAATCTTCGCGACACTATTGGTAAGGGAGATTGGGCGAAGGTCATTGTCAATCTCTTGTGGCGGCGAAATCTTGGGTAGTGGTGTTACGATCGACTGTTTTAATGAGTCTGGAACGTTAACAACTGATTCCTGTAATGACTGATTATAAATTTCACAAATAAATAACTCAGGGGCGAACACTTTGAATATTTGATTAGAAATCCCGTCAGGACCTGGAGCTTTATTTGATGACAGATTATTTAGATCCTTTAAGACCTCAGATTCTGACACGAATAGGCTAGGTGGAACAAAAGTATGCGTGACAGGAGCTTGTACCAAGGGCGAGAATTGATTCGTAATACTGACAAAGAGGTCATTAATCCCATTTGCCAGAGCCGAACAATCCTGAAATTGGCCAGGTTGGTCAGGGCCAATAAATCTATGAAACCATGGCCAAGTTTAATAAATCTATGAAACCATAGCCAAGTTTATTAGAAGAAGAGAGGTCCGCTTAGTAATTTCTTTCTGTTTTTCCAAAACACAAATACGGTGGAAGTACTGCCCGAGAGAATAATAAGAGATTCGAGCAAAAAAATGCCGTGAATTACGACAACGCTTTTATCAGGCATACTTAAACTACAAAGTAATCGCGTAACTTGCCATCTTTTAATAACAGCTCATCAGTTGTGCGACAAAATTTTATAAAAGAAGGAGTACGCCCTCTTATGTGATGTAGTTAAACAAAAGAGATAAAAAAGGCAAATACCGTGACAATTACACAAACTGCGGGTTCCAGTCAATATTTATGGAAAAATTTTGATTGAGACCTTCAGTAAACAGACTTGACCCAGTCTCTGAAAAAGAAGATTAAAACTTGAAGTTTCTTCTATAAACGAGGTACACAAGAGGAAAGATCTTATGTCGTATATACAACGCAAAGTAAACACAAGGAGTTCATTGTAATTAAAAAATCTTATAACATTGCAATGCTATTAATAATTACGAAGCAAATGCCACAATTGGCACATTAATCAAAATCAAATTTACTTTCTCGGAAGATAAATACGTATTTTTTTCATGATTCTCAAAGGAAAAGCAAGCAAAGGACCATTTTGTACTATTTTTCATCAATCAAATTGAATGAGGCAAGCGTGACTTCATTTGAAACTTCATAGAATGTGCATTAAGGAGACGTATGTTACCAATTCTAGCCAGAAGTTATCTGTAATATCTTTATGAAGACCTTTAACAAATGGATCTCACTTTACGAAAGAGATAATTAAAAATATAATTAATTTTCCTATATAAACAAGGTACACAACATTTTTAGTTAAGAAAAGACTTTGTGCATTTTCATTGAGCTTGTGCATACAATCCTTCGTGAAAATAAGGGGTTAATAAATAAATGATAACATAACATTGTCAGTTATTTTAGCGTTAAATAACTGAAAAACATGAACCAAAATAGTACCTTTAGCGAAAACAAGTCGATCTTTTCAATAGTAAATAAGCGCTTTATTATGACTCTTCACAGGAAAAAGACTCATTCCAGAAGTTTCCAACACATCAGTAGACTTAAGATGTCAAAATCACCTTTATTTCCAATTCCATCTAATATAGGTGCATCCATTTAAAATAACTTAGAGAACAGCTGGTTTTAAAGTTATATAATCTAAAAAATTTTAATGGCTGGCGAGGGTGAGTAAATAAAGGAAAATTCTGTTTTAACAGTGTACTGTTACGACACAATGACGGGGTAAATTTGTTTCTGAGACGAAGAGCGCTAAAGAATGGCACCAAGATTTTCCTCTATTCTTCTTCTTCTTCTTCTTCTTCTTGGATCTACTTAAGAATGAAAATATATTCAGTCTTTCAGGCGCTAGTGCATGTCTGACATGAAAACTTCTGCTAGAAATGACCTTCACTCTCCTTACACCTAAAAATAAAAGATTTTTTCTTTGTGAACTAGAAGATTACAAGCCCGTGCTGTTCAACTCTGTACTGTTTAGAAGCCCTTTTTGGCCTCATTCTTTGTAAAGGATTTCGAAACATGGGAAACTGAACACTATAAATGATCGATTCACCAAAGACTTACCCAGATAAATAAATTTAAAAACTGTAAATAGCTGCGATCGGATATGAATTGGAACTCAGGTGAAAAATAAAGTAGGCAACGCTAGTCGGACCCCAGTAGAGGGCCACTAGTTTGCCAGTCATACTGTCGTGTGTTACGCTCTCCAACTTGCAAGCTTTTACTTACGTTCTTACCACAACAGACAAGAGAGGCAGCTGTCACGATAAAAAAACACTCGTTATCTGATTCACTTCCGAGTTGAAAGGGCCGGGTAAGAATGAGCCAGAGTGACACTTCGTTTTCTATAGCCCAGTAAATAGCTCTGCTCCTGCGATTTCTTCTTTGAGAACTCGGAGCTAGAACAGGCCTGTGTTCTTCAGCTGACTCTATACTGCTTAGAAGTCCTTTTTAGTCTCATTCGCTTTGAAGTTCTAAGTACTAGTATTGTTCTTAAAGTTTCTCGAAACATGTTCAACTTAAAACTATAAATGATAGGATTCAACAAAGAATTTCCCAAGTGAAATATGAAAAAACTGTAGAGAAGAGGTCTTGGAAAACGACCGAAATAACGATAAAAAATGAAGTACGCAACACTACTCGTACCCCAGCAGACAAGAGAGGCACCTATCACAATAAACAAAGTCCTGGAGAGTTTTTTGTTCTGTTCTAGTGAATTGTTCCTGTTGGCGACTGTCGCTAGTCCATCGGAACTGAGTCTGGCTCGTATTGCCACATAGCACGCACATATTACTATCAGGGAGAAAACAGCTATGCAAGATAATGCAGCCAACCAACTGCCCACCTCCAACATTTTAAGTTTTACAACTAACAAGCTGATTGCCCCAAGAGTTGTTGCAGCAGCCCACACAAAGATGACGCTGTAAAGATAGCCTCTGAAGCTTGCTACACGATGGCGTAGTGGCCAAATCAGAGCATATGCTCGTTCCATCGAAATAAGCACAAGGAAGAAAACTGATGCAAAAGGCGAACATAGCTGGGGCACAGCTAAAAGCCACTGTTTCAATTCACTCTCACTAAGGGTACTGTTAGTCTGCATATGATGCGGGATGTAAAACCCTCCAGTTGTTATCATTTGACTGAGTCCAACAAGAAGATCTGCAATAGCCAAGTTTATGAGAAGAAAGGAGGTCCGCTTCAATTTCTTTCGGTTTTTCCAAAACACAAATACGGTGAAAGTATTGCCTAAGAAAATAATAAGAGATTCAAGCAAAATAATGCAATGAATTACAACAACACTTTTATCAGGCATACTTGAACTGCAAAGGAATCACAGAATTTCCAACTTTCAGTAACAGCTCATCAGTTGTGTGGCAGAATTTTCTATAAGGAGGAACACGCCCCCTTATGTGATGCAGTTAAACGAAAGAAGAAAATGAAGCAAATGCAATTATAAAAGCTGCGGGCCCCAGTCATTTTAAGTTAAATTTTTGATTGAGATCTTTAGGAAACGGATCTCATTCTCTAAGGGAGATGATTAAAAGTTGAAGTGCTTTATATAAACAAGGTAAACAAGAGAAAAGATCTTGCGTAGTGTATACAACGGAAAGTAAACATATGGGATTAACAACAAACTTATAACATTGCAATGCTAGTAGTTTTACCTTCTAGAAAGAAATAATCACGAAGCATATGCCACAATTGGCACATTGATCAAAATAAAATTTACTTTTTCAAAAGATAAGTAAGCATCTTTTTTATGATTCTCAAAGGGAGAGCAAGCAAAGGAACATTTTGTATTATTTTCATCAAAAACATTGAAAGAGTCAAACTTGACTTCAATTGCAACCCTACATTGTGCATTCATTTTAATAACTTCAATGACAGCTGGTTTCAAAATTATTAAAATACATGAATTGCACACATAACTACACATGAACGAAAATAATTCACTTACAGTGCACACTTACTAAGTTAACGCATAATCTTCTTCTCAATAACAATTTCATAGATTTTAGTTCTATGTTTGAGTCACCTTTCTGCCATCCAGCCATGCAGGTAATTCTCAGACAGGCAGGAAAGGCTTTTTGAATCTGATTACATATTTAATATATAGTTTCTTTTTTTATACCGCCTCCCGGTTAGCTCAATTGGTTAGAGCGCTGGACTGTTGTGCGGGAGGTCGAGGGTTCGAGCCCCGGCCGGACCAACACTCAGGGTCTTAAAATAATTGAGAAGAATATGCTACCTTTCTATAACATCAAGTAATGGTTAGATATTCTAGTCTTCTCGGATAGGGACGAATAAATGGAGGTCCCGTCTCCTGCAGGGTTAGGGGCAGGAGACGTTAATTTCCCACGCACGAGATTACTGTGTGATGGATGTCCTCCCCTGGGGTGGGATGGGTGGGTAACAGGACCCCCGTTGATACCAGTGTTTACTACACTGAAGGGGCTATCCTGTATAAATATAGATGTCTGTCTGTCTATATAGTTTCTTTCCTGATTCCCAGAATTTGCAAGGCGACTGTATCATCAGTATACTCTAGTATTAACGAGATGAAAAGTTTGCATAAGAATCGGCTAGAATGACACTTTACTTGGACCACAACAGACGAAAGAGACAGCTGTTACACTGAAAAACGTTCTGAGGACTTTCTTGTTCATGCTATTGCAGCAAGCCACGCAAAGATGGCGCTGTAAATATTGGCGCTGTAAATATGCTTGCTACTCTATGGCGTGTATAGCGGCTAAGTCAGAGCATAGGCACGTTCCAGTGAGTTGAGCACGAGGAACAATACTGATGCATCTGCTGACAATGATTTGAGCGCGTCTAATACCCATTCTTTTGACTCAGTGTCATATCGTGTGCTGTTGGTATCGATGTTATGTAAAATGTTGTATCCTCCTGTTGATATCAACTGGACATCTCCAACGAGAAGATCTGCAAAAGCTAAGTTTATGAGAGGAATTGAAGTTCGCTTCCTTTTTTCCTGTTTTCCCTTAAAGGAAAATATGGTAAAAGTATTGCCTAAGAAAACAATGAGAGATTCAACGAATTCAAAATAATTCTGCGATTTACGAGAAGGCTGTATCAGTCATGCTTGAACTACAAAGTAATCGAAAAATTTGCCATCTTTCAATAACGCTTAGTCGCTTGTGTGGTAGGCTTTTATAGAAGAAGTAATGCGCCCACAATTCCTTGAAGTTAAGCAAGAAAATAAAAACAAGCAAATGTAATTCTACAAAGTCCAGAGAATATTTATCGAAAGAAAATTTGGACAAGAATTTCAGCAAACGGATCTCACTCCATTTAAAAGATGATTAGAAATTTATGTTTCTTATGTTAAGAAGGTACACAAGATTTTTGGTTTAAGAAAAAGATTGGGTGCATTTTCACTTATTATGTGCAATAGCAAAAGAGAACTGTTTACGTGTTCACATACTCTCATTCAAACACGAGGTTGGGAGGGGGGCGTGCTGGAAAGTTACACAAACTTTAGTCGTAGTCGGGGATTTGCTTCTTAATTCTGACTCTTTAAAATCAATTCGTTTTCTGATTCCCTGCCGAGATGAAAAGGTCGAATAAGAATCAGCTAGAACGATACTTCGTTTTCTTTAGCCCAATAAACAGCGATTTCTTCTTTGAGAATTAGAAGGTCACAAGCATGTGGTTTTTTGCACTGATTCTGTACTCAGTGATTAGGAGTCTTTTTCAGTCTCATTCGTTTTAAAGTTTGCCAAAACATGGGAAACTTAAAACTATAAATGATGGGATTTATCAAAGAATTTCCCATATGAAGTATATGAAAACCGTAAAGAACAGTTTCAGGATAACAGCTGGAACACCGAAAATAAATAAAGTAAGCGACGCTACTCGTACCCCAACAGGCAAGAGAGGCACCTATTACAATAAACAAAGTCCTGGAGAGTTTCTTGTTCTGTTTCAGTGAATTGTCCCTATTGGCAATTGTCGCTAATCCATTGGAACTGCATCTAGCTCGTATTACCACATAGCAGGCACAAATCACAATTAGGGAGAAAACACCTATGCAGGATAATGCAGTCATACAATGGTGTGTTTCCAGGATTTCAAATTTTACAACTAGCGCGATTAATGCCCCAAGAGTTGTTGTAGCAGCCCACACAAAGATGGCACTGTAAAGATAGCCTCTAAAGCTTGCTACGCGATGGCGTAAAGGCCATATTAGAGCATACGCTCGCTCCATCGAAATAAGTACAAGGAAGAAAACTGATGCATAAGGCAAACATAGTTGGGGCACAACTAAAAGCCATTGTTTCATGATCAATTCACTCTCAGTAAGAGTACTGTTAGTCTGCATATAATGCATAATGTAAAACCCTCCTAATGTTATTATTTCATAGAGTCCAACAAGAAGATCTGCAATAGCCAAGTTTATGAGAAGAAATGAGGTCCGCTTCAGTTTCTTTCGGTTTTTCCAAAACACATATACGGTGAAGGTATTGCCCAAGAAGATAATAAGAGATTCAAGCAAAATAGCGCCGTGAATTACGACAACGTTTTTGTCAGGCATGCTTGAACTGCAAAGTAATCACGGAATTTCCAACTTTCACTAACAGCTCATCAGTTGTGGGGCAAAAGTTTAAATAAGAAGGAATACGCCCCCTTCTGTGATGTAGTTAAACGAAAGAAGAGAAAAAAAGTAAATACAATTATACAAACTGCAGAATCCAGTAATTATTTATCGCAAAAACTTTGATTAAGACCTTTAGTAAACGGATCTCACTCTGAAAAAGATGATTAAAAGTTGAAGTGTCTTATATAAACAAGGTACACAAGAGAAAAAAATGGCGCAATGTATACAACGCAAAGTAAACATAAGGGATTAATAAAAAAAAACTTATAACATTGCAATACTAATAATTTTACCTTTTAGAAAAAAGTAATTACGAAACGTATGCCACAATTGGCAAATCGAGCAAAATCACATTTACCTTTTCAAAAAGGTAAATAGGCAGCTTTTTTATTATTCTCAAAACGCAAGGTAAGCAAAGGGAGATTTTGCAGAATTTTTCACCAAATACATGAGAGGAGGCAAACTTGACTTCATTTGCAACTCCTTAGAGTGTACATCCCCAATGATAACTTCAAAGACAGTTGGTTTAAAATTTATTCAAGTACATTGCACATAGGTGAACATGAAGGGAAATAAATTATACACAGTGTATACTCATCTTCTTCTCAAAAATAAGGTCATAGATTTTAGCTCCTGAGTTTGCGTCACATTTCTGCTATACAGCCAGGTGTTTCTCAGACAGGCGAGAAAGGCTTTTTGAATCCAATTACATTTTTTAACCATAGTTTCTTTTCTGATTCACAGCATCTGCAAGGTAACTACGTCTTTAGTTTTCTAGATATTAACGAGATGAAAAGGTCGAATAGGAATCACACAGCTAGAACTTTACTTCGCTTTCTTTAAAACAATAAATAGCTCTGTTTCCGCGATTTCTTCTTCGAAAAGTAGAAACTCAAAGGCTTGTGTTGTTCAACTGACTCTATACTGTTTAGAAGTCCTTTTTAGTCTCATTCTTCGTAAAGTTTGTCCAAACATGGGAAATTTAAAACTATAAATGATGGGATTCACCAAAGAATTGCTCAGATAAAAAATATAAAAACTATAAACAAATTCATTCGGATATGTCGTGGAACTCAGATGGAAAATTAAGTAAGCAACGCTACTAGGACCCCAACAGACAAGAGAGGTAAATGACGCAGTAAAAAACGTTCTGGACAGTTTCTTGTTTTGTTCCAGAGAATTGTCCGTGGCTGCAACTGTCTTTAATCTGTTGGAACTGAGTCTAGCTCTTATTGTCAGATAGCAGGCACAAATTGTAATCAGGGATAAAGCCGCTATACAAGACAGGGCAATCATCAAATGATCGAAATCTAAGACGTTACAGTGTACAATCAGTAGAGACAATGTCTGAAGAGCTATTGCAGCAAGCCACGCAAAGATGGCGCTGTAGATATAGCCTCTGATGCTTGCTACTCGATGGTGGAGCGGCCATATCAGAGCATATGCTCTTTCCAGCGAGATGAGCACTAGGAAAAATACTGATGCATACGGTGACAATAATTGTGGCGTGGCTAAAATCCATTCATTTGATTTAACGCTTTCCCGTGTACTGTTGGTTTGGATTTGACGTAGAATGGTATATCCTCCCATTGTTATCATTTGAATGAGTCCGACAAGAAGATCTGCAATAGCCAAGTTTATGAGAAGAAAGGCAGTCCGCTTCAATTTTTTACGGTTATTCCAAAATACAAATATAGTGAAAGTATTGCCAATGAAAATAGCCAAGGACTCAATGCAAATTATGAATAAAACTACAATATTAGAGGTATCAGACATTATCGAACAAAGAGAAATTCCTTGTAACAAATTGAATAATCCTACAGAGCGAATCGAATTGCCACTTTTTTCAAGATTTTTCAATGGAAGTGAGTGAGACGCACACTCACTTCATGGGGCTGTAAGATTATATAGGAAAATAATATCGAGGAAAGGACAATTTGACCACCCGCAATGTTTACACTGCTCTCTTTTTAATTAAGCACTTTAGATAGGTAATGCATCTATGCATTACCTGCTCGGAGTTATTGTAAATTACTTTTATTTACTAGCTGTTTACATAAAGGTCACGTGGAAGGGAAGCTTGGGAACGAGTTTGGCTTGGCTGCCACATTTGGCGGCTCTCAACTCTCATCATCAAAAAGCCAGAAGGCGATAAATAATGAACTGTCCGTTAAAAATAGAAATTTAACTCTATAACTCATATCAATTTCGCTTTGAAGTAGCACCTGGGCACAGTGACAGCTTATTGAGGAGTGCTTATCATAAACAATTCAAGATTGCAGCGTTTTGGTATAGATTACTCATTCAACAATTATTCATCGAAGCGAAGGTAGATATCCATCACTCACATCGAAACTGAGATAAATAATTGTTTTAGAAAATACCACACATCATTCGAAGAATTAGTTTATTTCTGTCAACATACTGAAAATGATCGGAAATAAAACTCTTGGCGCGCGAGTTTGTTGTCCCTTCCGCTGCCCGGAGGTGAATGGTACTTGCTAATCACTTCCAAACCAGCCAATCAGCCCGCACGAAAAGTAATATTCACCTGTGTGCTTAGGAAGTCCGGCAAGGAGTGATTTACCTGCATTATTATTGTCACATACCAAGGAAAGGCCTCTACTGTCAGATGTCGATTAGAAGTTAATGTTTTTATACCAGAGATGCCATTGGATTAAAATCATTTGATGTCACCGCAAGCCCTTTCTAAGTAAGGCATCGGCACCTACAGCCAGCCACTTCAGAGAATGCGTTGAGACGGAAAAGTTACCGAAATTATTACCAGCAAAGATGGTAAAGAAGAGAAAGTGAACTTTTCCGATAGATATTTCTGATTTACTCCATCCTTACTATGATAATGAACGTGTTTTGGAAAAACTACAACCGCTGAGTGAACCATAAACCTTTCTTTTAAGGGTGACTGTTGAGTACAGATTTTTCAGTGCCAAATAAAACAGAAGAAAGCAACGAAAGAAAAGGCTTCATGTCGGACACGGCTTCAGTGGTAGTCCTAGCTTTTACAACTGTTGTATCTTTGATCATTGTCTCCGCGAACATTTTCACCATCTACGTGTTTTGGAAACACTGCGCCAAATTAAAGGGTCACTCCTATCTTCTCATAAACTTAGCTATTGCAGATCTTCTGGTTGGATCGATAGAAACAATAGCTCTTGGCACCTCCAGAATTCCAAGGCAGTTTGGAAGGGAAGCAATGTTCAAGAGCAAAACGTATGTAAACATTTTACGTTACCTTCAAATATCATCTTTTTTTGCGTCGATATTTTTCCTCGTGCTGATTTCATTGGAGCGTGCATATGCTTTGATTTACCCTCTCCGCCATCGAGTATTAAGCATGAAAAGTTACCACTGGAGTACAATTGTTGTTTGGATGGCCATGATGGCTATCTTTGTGACATGGTGTTTGTTGTCTGTATACGACCTCTTAGAAAAAGTATCTTGGACAGCGTTTTACTCCTCAATCACGCTCTTGTGTCTATTTACAATATGTGCATCATGTTACGTAATTAGGAGAGGAATCAGTCGAAGAGTACCTGTTCTAAATACGGTGCGCAACAGAAAAAATGGAACAGAACAGAACACAAAACTCTCTAAGATTTTGTTAATTGTGATAACTACCTCTCTTGTGTGTTGGTCTCCAACTGTTGTAACTTATAGCATTTATTTCACGTGTTTCCGCCAGCATTCTCTCCCAACACCTTTGGTTTCATTAGCGAAAATGTTTCGTTTGGGGAATTCTTTGGTCAATCCAATCATTTATTGTTTGAAATGTCCTGTGTTTAGGCGGGCGTTAACAAACATGAATCCTTGTAAAAAGTCCCAACGTAACAGACTTGGGTGAAGCGAAGTGTTAAGAATAGTTGCCTTACAAAAAAGCTGCTTGCTTGACTCAAATTCCGAAGACAGATTTTTTTTTTTTTTCAAAACAATCCCATCCGAAAGTTCAGGCTGCATGAGCTACATTCCTAAATTTAATTTAGTCTCTGGAAATCTTCATCTCACTCTTAATCTCTTTTAGGAAATTAAAAGTGTCATGTAATTACTGGTAGCGCTTGAGAGCACTCCAGAGGGCGCTATAAGAAGTGTTAGATATCATATTGTGCATTACCATTCTATATATATCATAGTATGCATTGGACTCAGGTTGTTGTGGTGTATTGCATTCATTTTTTGTGTTTCCATTGACTAAGTCGTAATACTCAAGTGTCAGATAGCGAAGCTTCTCTTATTTTCCTACTTAAGTGTCCAATTTGAAACCTATTGTATAGAAACCTCAAATGAAGAACATCCAGTCGAAATCGATGTTATCAAAATTGTAATTATGTTATCTATTGGATTCAGGTCACAAATTAAACCCTAACAAAGGTTCTCTAAGTTTGCCTGAGGAATTGATGTTATTAACATTGTATTCCCTGATAACTCCTTTAATTTTGTCGTAATTTCCTCGACAAAGTAAAAATATTTCTTAAACTCTTATGTAGACTGGTAATACTTTTAATGAACCGATATAAGTATAGAAAATCCTCCTACCCTGGCCACGGGTATAACCAAATTGAAAACCATTAGTTTGTACAGAACAATCATTTCACTCAAATAATTCATCTCTCGGTCCACTAAAGTCATTCAAAGTCAACGGATTCTCAGTATAAACAAACACATTTTTCTCGCACTACCCACCCCCAACAAACCAGATGCCAAGATTATCCTGCAAGCTCAAAACTTCGTTCGTTTTCACTTTCATTTCCCACTGGTTTCTTGAGATTTTTCGGTTGAATTAAGCATTGGCTGTTAATAGCATTAAGCTGAAAAAATATAATTTCCGTTCTGCATAAGATTTAGCTGACAGTTTGGCCAAATCCTTTGTGTAATTGTGTTGTCTTTTATGAGTCAAAGTTTTTAAAAACGTGTTGTAAATTGCCTCCTTACTTAATTTGTAGACCAACCTTCATCTGGTTGGTTAGGAGAGAGGCACGAGTGCCAAGAAAAACATCTGCATTCACTCTGAGGATTTGTTGACTTAGAAATATAATTATAGTTGCCCGGAGTATGGATTAATTAAGTGAAAAGAGAACTTTGTCGACATTACAGTCTTTACTGTCTTCATTGTTCAAAGTTTGAAGGATTTTGGATATGTCACGATAAAATTTACCCGATACCCTTAAGGCTCTGTAATATTCTAAAAACGCTTCCATTTTGGAGGCCTTTATTCAGCTTAACTGTCTTTGCCCAAAGATGACCTCTATGTGATGTAGCTGAACAAAGTAAGAAAATAGGGAGACATTTTTACAAATTCTAGCCAATAGTTATCTGTAAAATGTTTATGAAAACCCTCAGCAAATGGATCTCACTCCACTAAAGAGATAATTAAAAATGAAATTAATTTTTCCATGTAAACAAGGTACACAACATTTTCATTCAAGGGAACATTTGGTGCACTTCCATTAGTCATGTGCATACAACCCTTCGTTAAAATAATGGGTTCATAAATAATTTATAACGTAACACTGGTAGTTATTTTAGCGTTTATATTAACTAACTGAAAAAAATGAACCAAAATGGCACCTTGAGCGAAAAAAATCGATTTTTTCAAAAGAAAATTAGCGCTTTATTATGACTCTTGAAAGTGAAAAGACTCTCTCTAGAAGTTTTCAGGACATAGACTTACGAAGTCAAAATCACTTTTATTTTCAATTCCATCTAATATAGGTGCATCCATAACATAACAGAACATAGCATCAACTTTATTTCAACACGATAAGTGTTTAAAGCTTCGTGCTTATGGGGTCGTGCATTTAAACAAGTCCTAAAACTAATATCTATTGCTAACTTACATACAAAATAAAAGTAAGATTACTAATAGTTAATAATTATAAAAGTTTGTACAATGTATGAGATATAATCTGCTTAAGATATCATTAAAAATAAAAATAGTCTTGATCACAAAAATTGACTGTTGAGGCAGATGTTACCTTAAAATGAAAATCTTTAAATTTAACGAACTTAGTTAATCTTGAATCTATGCTTTTTCGTGTACCATGAAGAATGCCTGCATTCCTAGACGTAATTTTATTCCAAAGAACAGCCCCTCTATAAGTTACTGAACGTTCTAAATAGCGAGATTGAAATCTTGATATAACAATATTATCTGACCCCCTTAATAATACTTTGCACCACTCGATCTCTTAACAATAATATTTTCAGACAGTTGTTCTGGTAGCAAATCATTGTATGCACCGTGTACTACCTTAAACAGTTTGGTCTGATAAATATAATCTCAGGACTGCCATTTAGCTTTCTTTAGAGAGTCGTCATGGGAGGTGTCTTTCTTTAAATTATATATTAACTTTGCCGCTCGGCTGTGAAGTTTTTCAATCGCCCCAAATAACTCAAGATTACAACAGCTTGCCCACCGTACAATACTATATTAAGTAACGCCAGGAAGAATAACACTGAAATAAAATTGCTCCAATAAACTTTTTGGTAAGAATCTTGATTTTCCTAATAAGTTAATTTTAAGCTTATTTGCGAAACTCTTTTAACATTCATCAAATGTAGTGACCATTTTAAACTTTCATCGACAGTTCAACTCCTAATAAACGCGATCTCTTAACCCAATTAACATAAAATTCTCCCATAGTAACGGGTAAAATAGGGCCTATGATACGTGTCTTAGATATCAGCATAGCTTCACTCTTTTTCGGATGAGGTGTAAGCCTAGTGGCAAGACACCAATCATATCAATCAATCATTCGCTTTATCCCTTTCCTTTACAGCTAAAGCATTGTGTTCTCTTCTTATGGGACCAATACTTTTTCGTATCTTCGAGACAATCGCTTTATTGACCAGATTCCAGTAAGCTCTTGAATCCCTAACTTGATGAAACATCTCAGCAAAATAGGACGCTTTTGCAAGTCGTATAGAGAGTGTAACATCATTCCGGGCTCTCTTGTATTCCGACCACTCTACATGACTTTTAGAAACCACAGCAGATTTCAAAATTTTAAATCGTCTATTCATTTTGATGACTATTTCATTAGTAATCCATGGTGGTGCCTGGCTCTTCATTTTAACTTCTTTCTATGGAACAAGATCGTTACAAATATCATTAAACAGAGATTGCCAAGCCCACAAACAGTCTTTCTTATCGTCGAATATCTCAGTCACATGAAACGGTACATTTTCGAGGTCGAATTTGAAGTTCTTTAAATCCATTTTATTGAAGTTTGTAATTTTGATGACTCGCGGTCGCGGTCTCTTATTCTTTAGACGCAAGGTAGCGTAAATTAGATTGTGGTCAGAAATTCCAAGTGGGAATACCCCTGTGGAGCTTCGTAAATCTGTCCGCGTAGTAAAAATAAGATCAATCAGCATAGACGATTCAATTGTGATTCTTGTTGGTTTCGTAATAACATTATGCATATTAAAATTGTCAAAAATGGACTGAAGTTACTTAAAGAAGAGCTGGTTTTAAAGTTATATAATCTAAAAGACTTAAATGGCTAGCGAGTGTCAGTAAATTAGGGCAAATTCTGTTTTGACAGTGTACTGATACGACGCAGTGATGGGGTAAGTTAGTGTCTGAGACGAAGAGCGCTAAAGAATGGCACCAAGATTTTCCTCTATTCTTCTTCTTCTTCTTCATCGTACTTTGTACAGCCGTGCAACTAAGAAGTCTCTTTCTTTCTTTCCTTATTGCATGTCACGTCAAGTACTCTATTGTTGAGCACGTTTTGATTACGAATCGACTGACTTGGGATGATTGAACCTTTTGCTCAAGGGACCAACCCGAATACTTGCATGAGACTCTCAAAAAATACCAAACAAGAAAGCATTTGATATTCTCGAAATGAAAACCCAATCTTCGCAGAATACTAAAACCAACTTTGCTTTGGATCCTTCCCATGGTCAATAGAAAAACCTCAAGATGACCATCGACGGAACTCACTGTGAAAAAAAAAAATGATAACGACAATAATAATAATAATAATAATAATAATAATCATTAAAAGTATTTACAAAAATTATGATAAAAATTGGCCCGCTTCGTTTAATAATAATGATAGCAATTATTTACAATTTTAAACCATATATCTAATTATTTACAAATTTTTAAAATGATTAATATTAATGTTCACGATAGAGGACTGATTACAATATATGAGAAAGGAAAAATTTAGCATTACTAAATAGGAAAAACTATTAAAATAATAAAGACCTAAAAATTATGAGTGCAGATGTAGACCTGCTACAGCGAGGGTGAAGTCTTCTGCGACCTTGCGTGATTTAAACGGAACTCTAGAACCTCTTACGCATCTGTGTACAGTTCTTAATATGGCAAGTGAAAGTTGTATTCGTAGCCAGGAAATGACGCTGGCATAGGGTTCATTATTCTTGTTCGAGAGCTTAGTTGTGAGGGTTCTTAAAAAGTTTTGACAGTCAAGTCCCATGCCTCCGTTTGTACCAAACACCAATGGTGTAAAAGTTCCCATTTCCACCTCCATCACTCTCTGGTTGTATTTCCTCTTCTTCTCATTTTCTTCGAATGACATTAGATTTTGTGAGACATTTAAGAATAAATATTAGCGAGAAAAGCACACAACGTTTCGATGACTCCATGTCATCATTCTCAAGTGAGAAGAGAATAAAAATGAATAGCTAATTTATACCGTACGAAGGTGACAAACGTAAAAAGTTAAAAAGTTTTTTAAAAATTTAAATAAATAATTGCGTGTGTTGAGTTCATAAATGTAAACTATTAAATAAATAGTTTCGCGCGTATGGAATCCGATTGTTTGTTCAAAGAGGGCTTCATCTTCTTTATGAAAAGCATTTCATGAACTAAACAGTCCAGTTTCCTGGTGCAATTTTAAGTACGTTGAAATGCTTGGTCAGGTCGCCGATGGTTTGTAGGCCGTGGTCGTTCCTTAGAACGTTCTTTTAGAACTTTCTTTAGATCTCGCGAAAGTGTTTTAAGAATTTCGAAACTGACCAAGCAGAATTGCCCATTCCCACGATTGGTAAACAAACTCGTCACATATTACAGTGTTGAAATCTGCGACTAGTAAAGAAAACTTATCTTGGCTTCCCTGCCCTCTAAACTAGTCAAGTAATCTCTCATCCAGCCGCGGATATTTCGGAGTGTAACGGCCCATCGTTGTGCGTTTCGCTGACATCTTGAGCTCTCCATTAAAGAGGTTCTCTTGATCTTTAGGGTCTCGGCTTATAGCTGAGTTCGGCTCATAGACGAATAAATACGTTAAGACGGAAATGCGGCAGATTTACGAGGTTCGACCATCAATTTCGCCATGAAAGCAAAAACACTTTCGCGAGATCTATACCTGTAGAATTTCTAACACTCTAGACGGCACTGAAGATGAAGCAATCTATTCGGAAGAAACAGCAGAACTAGCGGACGAGGAGGAGATGGACGACGAATTCGACGCCGACACCAAGGACGAAGAGTAAGCCGTATTTACTACTCACCGAAAACAATAAATCGCTCCTTTGGAAGCCACCACATAAATAAAGTCAATCACCAACTTCAACTTGTTTTGTTAATTTATTTCTGCGTGCAATATCTCGGCTTATAGACAAATATATCTTATATGAGCACGATCCTTCGCAGTAAAGCACTATTTGAGCAATAGTGAAAATCAGACCTGAAAAAAATTTCAGGCCTGTACGGGATTCGAACCATATACGGGATCGTGCTCATATACGTCTCATAACCGCAGTTCACACATATGTTTCATATGTTTGTTGTTGTTTGATTTATCATCTACGGGTTTATGTCGAATTAATTTGATGGCCTGCTCCCAGTTGGCTTGTTAGCTCAATTGGTAGAGCGCTGCACTAGTATCGCAGAGGTCAGTGGTTCGAATCCCGTACAGGCCTGAAATTTTTTTCAGGTCTGATTTTCACTATTGCTCAAATAGTGCTTTACTGCGAAGGATCGTGCTCATATACGTCTCATAACCGCAGTTCACACATATGTTTCATATGTTTGTTGTTGTTTGACAAATATATCTGTTTCCTTTCAATTTGCTGTTTCGAAAAAATTATGTATGGAAAGACACTCAGCTATAAGTAGAGAACCCTTCTCTAGCTCAAATTTTCGAGATTTTGGTAAAGTTTTATGAAAAAATCGCTCGGCTTGAATACATAATTTTACATGTGATCGATTTTTAAACAATATCGCCTAATAAAGATTATGGCTATTCTTCTTCGTTGAATAGCGCTATGTTTCGGTTGTCTGAGCAAGAAACAATACTTGCAAACACGACGTACACGGGGGATTACATGATTGACAGTCAGATCGACAGACCTGCATGAAGTTACGCATGCTCTCTTTCCCTTTTCTAGCTTATTTGCATTTTCCCGTGCGACGTTTTTCAATTGGCGCGATTCCGTAATGAATCTCGCCCAAATGTTCAGAGTGCATGATCTGCAGTCATAAATTTGATCTAGTATCTGAAAATCTTCATCTCACTTCTAATCTCTCCTAGCCAGAGGGCGCTATATTTAACAATTATTCCACGAGCGCGCGTTTGATCCAGCAAGCGCGAGTGGAATAATTGTTTTATTAAAAAAACGCCCCTAAGATATTAGACAAATCTTCATTTCCCACTGGTTTCTTGAGATTCTTGGCTGAATTAAACATTGGTTGTTAAAAAATTCTTATTTAGCTGAAAAACATCATTTCGGTTCTGCATAAAGAGTTATTGCATAGCTAACAGTTTGGCGAAATCCTTTGTGTAATAGTGTTATCTCTTGTGAATTAAAGTTTCCAAAAAGGTGTTGTAAATTGCCTCTTTACTCAATTTGTAGACCAAGTTTCATCTGATTGGTTGAGTGGCACGAATGTTCTAAGAAAAAAATCTGCATTCACACTGCGGATTTGATGACTTAGAACTGAAATATAATAGTTGACCTGGAAGATGGATTAATTGAGTGAAATGAGAACTTTGTCGGCATTACTGTCTTAACTGTCTTCATTGTTCAAAGTTTGAAAGATTTTGGAAGTGTCACGATAAAATCTACCCGATACCCTTAAGGCTCTGTAATATTCTAAAAACGCTTCCATTTTGGAGGCCTTTATTCAGCTTAACTGTCTTTGCCCAAAGCATTGAAACTGCCACTTTCCTCAGTTTGTTTAAAACACAGATGCAAGTGGTTTAAGAAGAGTAGCATCAAATTAAAACTCTGTTTTAATAAAAATAGTACTCCGCAAACCTCCAATGGTGTACCGAGGCTCTGCTTTCAATAACACTCGAGTATTTGTCCAACCGTCAGAGATGACAATGATCACTTGAAGCTGGAATGGTCCACAAAAGCGTTTTAGCATTATTTACTTTTTCATAGAAAACACGACGAACATTGATGAGTTTTCTTCGAATAAAAAATTTCAATAACAACTTTTCTGTACAAACCAATGATTTTAAATTTAGTTACCTTTGGCGAAGATGACTTGAATGTTACGATGTCATTGTTATTTACGTCATGGTCATGTGACCCGGCACGCTCCCAAGTGCTCGGCTCGTTCATGGACTATTAAAAACTATGTTATTGTTTGATTTACCTGAGCCATTTGTTGTGTCCCTACAAACATAACATGGTGTCAAGAGTGAGATTTTAACCCGTTTTCGGAGTTGACAGTTGCTGCTACGTTTCCTGAAAATTTTCAACGATTTGTTCGCGGTTGGTAGCTGGCAGAAAAGGTTATAGTCTGCGTTCAATTCTTATACAACATGGCCACCACGACTGCCAAAGCTCCTGCTCCGCTGAATCTATCCGACCGTTTGCACCGAGGTGAAAACTGGAAATTGTTTCCCCGAGAGTGGAAATTCTATGAATTAGCAGCTGGCATTCAAGGAAGGCGGATGAAGTTCGTGTTGCTTCTTTGTTAAACGTTGTTGGCAAAGAGGGATTGGACACTAGTGTACAAAACCTTTCAGTGGGAGGATGCGTCTCATGCTCTTAAAATCGACAAAGTTTTGGAAAAGTTTGAAGAGCGCTGCGTTCCTTCTCGGAATGAAACTACGAAGGGTTTGTTTTCTTCAAACGTGAACAATTGCCGAGTACGTCGCTCGATTGTTACATAACAGCATTGGGTGCCACAGGGTAGCATTTTAGGGCCTTTGTTGTGTGCGATTCACATAATTAACTTGCCAAATGTGCTTAACTCCCGCTACGCGTCACTTTATGCAGACGATACTGGGATTTATTGCTATTGTACATCCTCAAAGGAGTTGAGTGATAAGTTAAATAACGATCTACTAGGTGTGGCGAAATGGCTTCATGATCACAAACTGACTTTAAATTTGGACAAAACTAAATGCATGCTTATCTGTAGTAAAAGGACACGCGAAAACAAAGTAGAATTGTCTGTTTCAATTTTAGATCATAGTATAAGTAATGTTCGCATCTTTAAATACCTCGGTATACATATATCCTCGGATTTCACATGGTCTAATCATATTGAACACCTAACTGGGAAAATCAATCAGAAGCTTGGGCCTCTCAAGCGTATAAAGCATTTATTGCCTTTCAGTAGTTTTTGCATGTGAGAGGTTTGATACCTACCTCTAAAGGGGCATATCCAGGAATTTTTGATTGGGGGGGGGTCCAAACTTTGGTTCAGAAACGACTGTTCGACTCTTTTGAGGCAAATTACTTCTCCCCAACACCCCCCACACCCCCTCCCACCAACCAGTCGCGGTTGCGCGTTATAATTCCTTGGCCGCTTACCGTTTACTTGGATTCATTAATTAAAAGAATCAGCCAGTTAAAAACTGATATACGATCCTGTTGATGTAAGAATTTCATTCTCAAAGTTGTAAGCGTCGGGTCTGATAGGGGGGTCCGGACCCCCCGGACTCTCCCCCAGGATCCGCCACCGCCTCTATGGCCGAGACATTGTTCATGTTATAACAGATCACCAGCCTTTGGAAGCCATCTGCAAGAAAGACCTTGCTTCTGCCCCAAAGCGTCTCCAGCGGATGCTGTTGCGCCTTCAGCGATACAACATTGATGTAAAGTATCAGAAAGGAGAGAATATGGTTATGTCTGACCCCCTGTCCAGAGCCTATGTGGACCAACCTTGCTCACAGACAGAGTGTTGCAATGAGGTCGAGGAAATAGTTCTGGTTGATGATCTACTTTTCTTTCTGTTCTTCTAGAACACAAATACTGAAAAAAGTATTGCCCAAGAAAATATTAGGAGATTTGAGCTAAATAATGGCGTGAATTACGACAACGCTTTTATCAGGCCTCCTTAAACTGCAGAGTAATCGCGTAACTTGACAAATTTTAATAACAGCTCATCAGTTGTGTGGCAGAATTTCATAAAAGAAGGAGTATGCCCTCTTATGTGATGTAGTTAAACAAAAGAAGTAAAAAAGGCAACTACAATTATACAAACTGCGGGTTCCAGCCAATATTTATGGTAAAAATTTTGATTGAGACCTTCAGTAAACGGACTAGACTCTCTGAAAAAGGAGATTAAAACTGTAAGTTTCCTATACAAACAACACACACAAGAGGAAAGATCTTAGACAGTATATACAACGCAAAGTAAACATAAGGAGTTCATAAAAATCTTATAACATTTGCAATGCTATTAGTTTTACATTCAAGGAGGAAATAATTACAAAGCAAATGCCACAATTGGCACATCATCTGAATCAAAATCAAATTTACTTTCTCAGAAGATAAACACGTATTTTTTTCATCATTCTCAAATTAAAAGTAAGCAAAGGAACATTTTGTACTATTTTTCATCAATCATATTGAATGAGGCAAGCGTGACTTCATTTGAAACTCCATAGCATGTGCATTAAAGAGACGTACGTTACAAATTCTAGCCAGTAGTTATCTGTAATATTTTTATGAAGACCTTTAACAAATGGATCTAACTTTACGAAAGAGATAATTAAAAATGTAATTAATTTTCCTATATAAACAAGGTACACAACATTTTTAGTTAAGAAAAGACTTGGTGCATTCCTATTGGTCATGTGCATACAACCCTTCGTTAAAATAAGGCCGGGGTTCATAAATAAATGATAACATAACACTGTCAGTTATTTTAGCGTTTATATTAAATAACTGAAAAACATGAACCAAAATGGCACCTTCAGCGAAAACAAATCGATCTTTTCAAAAATAGAATAAGCGCTTTATTATGACTCTTTAAAGTAAAAAGACTATCTCTAGAGGTTTTCCGCACATAGACTTACGATATCAAAATCACCTTTATTTCCAATTCCATCTAATATAGGTGCATCCATTTAAAATAACTTAGAGAAGAGCTGGTTTTAAAGTTATATCATCTAAAAGATTTTAATGGCTGGCGAGTGTGAGTAAATAGAGGCAAATTCTGTTTTAACCGGTGTACTGATAAGACACAATGACGGGGAAGATTTGTTTCTGAGACGAAGAGCACTAAAGAATGGCAATAAGATTTTCCTCTATTCTTCTTCCTCTTCTTCTTGGATCCTTACCATGGTCAGTAAAAAAACCTTACGATTACCATCGACGGAACTCATCGTAAAAAGAAATAATAATGATAATGATAATAATAATAATAATAATAATAGTAATAAAAAATCTTCACCAAGGTTGAGGACAAACTACTTAAGAATGAGAATATGTTTAGTCTTGCAGGCGCTAGTGCACGTCTGACATGAAAACTTCTGCTAGAAATGACCTTCACTCTCCTTAGACCTAAAATAGCTCCCTTTCCAAGATTTTTTCTTTAAGAACTAGAAGATCACGAGCCAGTGCTGTTCAACTCTGTACTCTTTAGAAGCCCTTTTTGGCCTCATTCTTTGTAAAGAATTTCGAAACATGGCAAACTAAACACTGTAAATGATCGATTCACCAAAGACTTGCCCAAATAAGAAATGTAAAAACTGTAAATAACTGCGATCGGATTTTAATTGGAACTCGGGTGAAAAATAAAGTAAGCAACGCTAGTCGGACCCCAGTAGAGGGCCACTAGTTTGCCAGTCATACTGTCGTGTGTTACCCTCTCTAACCAAAGCTTTTACTTACGTTCTTACCACAACAGACAAGAGAGGCAGCTGTCACGATAAAAAACCGCTCTTTATCTGATTCACTGCCGAGTTGAAAAGGTCGGGTACGAATAAGATAGAGTGGCACTTCGTTTTCTTTAGCCCAATAAATAGCTCTGCTCCTGCGATTTCTTCTTTGAGAACTAGTAGCTCAAAGGCCTGTGTTCTTCAGCTGACTCTCTACTGCTTAGAAGTCCTTTTCAGTCTCATTCGTTTTGAAGTTTTAAGTATTAGTACTGTTCTTAAAGTTTCTCGAAACATAGTCAACTTAAAACTATAAATGATAGGATTCAACAAAGAATTTCCCAAGTCAAATATAGAAAAACTGTAGAGAACAGGTCTAGGAAAACGACCAAAACACGATAAAAAATGAATTATGCGACACTACTCGTACCCCAGCAGACGAGAGAGGCACCTATCACAATAAACAAAGTCCTGGAGAGTTTCTTGTTCTTTTCTAGTGGATTGTTCCTGTTGGCGACTGTCGCTAGTCTATTGGAACTGAGTCTGGCTCGTATTGCAAGCACATATTACTATCAGGGAGAAAACAGCTATGCAAGATAATGCAGCAAACCAACTGCCTACCTCCAGCATTTTAAGCTTTAAAACTAGCAAGCTTATTGCCCCAAGAGTTGTTGCAGCAGCCCATACAAAGATGACGCTGTAAAGGTAGCCTCGGGAGCTTGCCACACGATGGCGTAGCGGCCATATCAGAGCGTATGCTCGTTCCATCGAAATAAGCACAAGGAAGAAAACTGATGCAAAAGGCGAACATAGTTGGGGCACTGCTAAAAGCCATTGTTTTAATTCACTCTCACTAAGGGTACTGTTAGTCTGATGCGGGATGTAAAACCCCCCAGTTGTTATCATTTGACTGAGTCCAACAAGAAGATCTGCAATAGCCAAGTTTATGAGAAGAAAAGAGGTCCGCTTCTTTTTCTTTCGGTTTTTCCAAAACACAAATACGGTGAAAGTATTGCCTAAGAAAATATTAAGAGTTTCAAGCAAAATAATGCAATGAATTACGACAAAACTTTTTTCAAGCATACTTGAACTGCAAAGTAATCACGAAATTTCCAACTTTCAATAACAGCTCATCAGTTGTGTGGCAGAATTTTCATGGTATAGGGAGGAATACGCCCCTTTATGTGATGTAGTTAAACCAAAGAAGAATATAAAGCAAATACAATTATAGAAGCTGCGGGCTCCAGTCATTATTTTTGGTAAAAATTTTGATTGAAATCTTTAGTAAACGGATCTCATTCTCTGAGAGAGATGATTAAAAGTTGAAGTGCTTTATATAAACAAGGTACACAAGAGAAAAGATCTTGCGTAGTGTATACAACGGAAAGTAAACAGAGGGGATTAATAACAAACTTATAACATTGAAATGCTAGTAGTTTTACCTTCTAGTAAGAAATAATCACGAAACATATGCCACAATTGGCTCATTGATCAAAATAAAATTTACTTTTTCAAAAGATAAGTAAGCATCTTTTTTATGA
Organism: Stylophora pistillata; assembly: GCF_964205215.1. Taxonomy (NCBI): domain Eukaryota; kingdom Metazoa; phylum Cnidaria; class Anthozoa; order Scleractinia; family Pocilloporidae; genus Stylophora; species Stylophora pistillata. The sequence goes on from NC_142530.1 coordinate 7,280,439, forward strand.
TTCTCAAAGAAAAAGCAAGCAAAGGAACATTTTGTATTATTTTTCATCAAAAGCATTGAAAGAGTCAAACTTGACTTCATTTGCAACAACTACATTGTGCATTCATTTTAATAACTTCAATGACAGCTGGTTTCAAAATTATTAAAATACATGAGTTGCACATAAGTGCACATGAACGCAAGTAATTCATCTACAATGCACACTTACTAAGTTAACGCATAATCATCTTCTTCTCAATAACAATTTCAAAGAATTTTAGTTCCTATGTTTGAGTCACCTTTCTGCCATCCAGCCATGCAGGTAATTCTCAGACAGGCAGGAAAGTCTTTTTAAATCTGATTACATATCTAATTTATAGTTTCTTTCCTGATTCACAGCATCTGCAAGGCGACTGTATCATCAGTATACTCTAGTATTAACGAGATGAAAAGGTCGAATAAGAATCAGCTAGAATGACACTTCATTCTCTTTAGCTCAATAAACACCGATTTCTTCTTTGAAGGTCAAAAGCATGTGTTGTACAACTGATTCTGTAGTCAGTGTTAAGGAGCCTTTTTCAGTCTTATTCGTTTTAAAGTTTGCCGAAACATGGGAAACTTAAAACTATAAATGATGGGATTTATCAAAGAATTTCCCAAATAAAGTATATGAAAACCGTAAAGAACAGTTTGAGGATAACAGCGTGAACACCGATAATAAATAAAGTAAGCGACGCTACTCGTACCCCAACAGGCAAGAGAGGCACCTATCACAGTAAACAAAGTCCTGGAGAGTTTCTTGTTCTGTTTCAGTAAATTGTTCCTGTTGGCAACTGTCGCCAATCCATTGGAACTGCGTCCAGCTCGTATTACCACGTAGCAGGCACAAATCATAATTAGGGAGAAAAAAGCTATGCAAGATAATGCAGTCATACAATGGTGTATTTCCAGGATTTCAAATTTTACAACTAGCGCGAGTAGTGCCCCAAGAGTTGTTGTAGCAGCCCACACAAAGATAGCGCTGTAAAGATAACCTCTCATGCTTGCTACACGATGGCGTAGAGGCCATATCAGAGCATACGCTCGCTCCATCGTTATAAGCACAAGGAAGAAAAGTGATGCATAAGGCAAACATAGTTGAGGCACATCTAAAAGCCATTGTTTCAATTCACTCTCAGTAAGAGTACTGTTAGTCTGCATATAATGCAGAATGTAAAATCGTGCTAATGTTATTATTTGACAGAGTCCAACAAGAAGATCTGCAATAGCCAAGTTTATGAGAAGAAAGGAGGTCCGCTTCAGTTTCATTCGGTTTTTCCAAAACACATAGACGGTGAAAGTATTGCCCAAGAAGATAATAAGAGATTCAAGCAAAATAAAGCCGTAAATTACGACAACGCTTTTGTCAGGCATGCTTGAACTGCAAAGTAATCACGGAAATTCCAACTTTCAATAACAGCTCATCAGTTGTGGGGCACAACTTTATATAAGAAGGAATACACCCCCTTGTGTGATGTACTTGAACGAAAGAAAAGAAAAAAAGCAAATACAATTATACAAACTGCAGGATCCAGTCATTATTTATCGCAAAAATTTTGCTTAAGACCATTAGTAAACGGATGTCACTCTGAAAAAGATGATTAAAAGTTGAAGTGTCTTATATAAGCAGGGTACACAAGAGAAAAAAATGGCGCAATGTAGACAACGCAAAGTAAACATAAGGGATTAATAAAAAAAACTTATAACATTACAATACTAATAGTTTTACCTTTTAGAAAAAAGTAATTACGAAACATATGCCACAATTGGCACATCGAGCAAAATCAAATTGACCTTTTAAAAAAGATAAATAGGCAGCTTTTTTATGATTCTCAAAACGCAAGGTAAGCAAAGGGAAATTTTGCAGAATTTTTCACCAAACACATGAGAGGAGGCAAACTTGACTTCATTTGCAACTCCACATAGTGTACATCCACTATGATAACTTCAAAGACAGTTGGTTTTAAATTTATTCAAGTATATGAATTGCACATAGGTGAACATGAAGGGAAATAAATTATACAAAGTGTATACTCATCTTTTTCTCAAAAATAAGTTCATAGATTTTAGCTCCTGAGTTTGCATCACCTTTCTGCTATACAGCCAGGTGCTTTTCAAAATGGCGAAAAAGGCTTTTTGAATCGAATTACATTTTTTAACCATAGTTCCTTTTCTGATTCACAGCATCTGCAAGGCAACTACGTCTTTAGTTTTCTAGATATTAACGAGATGAAAAGGTCGAATAGGAATCACACAGCTAGAACTATACTTCGCTTTCTTTAGAACAATAAATAGCTCTGTTTCCGCGATTTCTTCTTCGAGAAGTAGAAGCTCAAAGGCCTGTGCTGTTCAACTGACTCTATACTGTTTAGAAGTCCTCTTTAGTCTTATTCTTTGTAAAGTTTCTCGAAACATGGGAAATTTAAAACTGTAAATGAAAGGATTCACCAAAGAGTTGCCTAGATAAAGAATACAGGAACTATAAATAATTGCATTCGGCCGATATGTCTTGGAAGTCAGATGGAAAATTAAGAAAGCAACGCTACTCGGACCCCAACAGACAAGAGAGGCAGCTGACACAGTAATTAATGTTCTAGAGAGTTTCTTGTTCTGTTCCAGCGAATTTTTCCAGGCTGCAACTGTCGTTAATCCGTTGGAACTGAGTCTAGCTCGTATTATCACACAGCAGACACAAATTAAAATCAGGGATAAAGCCTCAATGCAAAACAGAGCAATCATCACATGTTTAAAATCCAAGACGTTACAGTGCACACCAAACAAATACAATGTCTGAAGAGCTATTGCAGCAAGCCACGTTAAAATGGCGCTGTAAATATAGCCTCTCATACTAGCTACTCGATGGTGGAGCGGCCATATCAGAGCATATGCTCGTTCCAGCGAGATGAGCACAAGGAAAAGTATTGATGCAAACGGTGACAATACTTGTGGCGCGGTTAAAATCCATTTTCTTGATTTAACGCTTGCTCGTGTACTGTTGGTTTGGATTTGTCGTAGAATGATGGTATGTCCTCCCATTGTTATCATTTGAATGAGCCCGACAAGAAGATCTGCAATAGCCAAGTTTATTAGAAGAAAGGCGGTGCGCTTCAATTTTTTACGGTTATTCCAAAATACAAATATAGTGAAAGTATTGCCAATGAAAATAACCAAGGACTCAATACAGATTATGCATAAAATCACAATATCAGAGGTATCAGACATTCTCCAACACTGAAAAATCCCTTCTAAAAAATTGACTAATCCTGCACAGCGAATTGCCACTTTTTTCAAGATTTTTCATGGAAAGTGAGCGAGACGCATTCGCACTTCATGGGGCTGTGAAACTTATCTAGGAAAATGATATCGAGGAAAGGATAATTTGACCACCCGCAATGTTTACACCGCTCTCTTTTATATAATAACTTTAGATAGGACTATAAGTATTGAGTGGGAAACTGAATTCAAGTTACTGAAGTAAGCACAGAAACCACTGTGACACTGTCATATCAACATATGATTGACAATTTTGGAGCTTTTTTTTATCATCTACAGTTTATAATTAGAGAGCATATGTCACGATTGTTATAAAAACCAAAACTAGATCTTTTATTTAAGAACTTTAGAAAGGACTGTTAAATATGAATAGGAAACTGAATTTAAGTGAGTGAAGTGAGCAAAGAAGGCACACTGTAATATCAGTGGATGATTGACAATTTTGGAGTTTTCTATCATTCACAAATTACAGTTGGAGAATACATATCATGATTGTTATACAAACCAAAACTAGATTGACTTTTGTTGAGATGAACTTGAACGTCAAGAGGTTCTACATTTGTTTTGTAGCTATAGGATCAGTGGAATGTTTAATAATTGCAGTTGCGAATCATCCTTTTTCAGATTTTAATCAAATCCAGAGTCTGGGCCTGCTATTGCAAGCTTCCACATCCTGCATGAGAGCGAAGCCAAAAAAGCCTCTCTAATAACATCCATCATTCATATCTCGGACGCAGCTGTTTGACGGCACAAAACATACACATGAATAATGAATATATGGACCGGAGGCAAAGGACATCTATGCATTACCTGCTTGGAGTTATTGTAAATTACCTTGACGAGCTGTTTACATAAAGGTCCCGAGAAAGGGAAGGCTGGGAACGAGGTTGGCTTGACTGCCACATTTAGTGGCTCTCAACTCTCATCACCAAAAAGCCGAAAGGCTGTAAATAATGAACGGTCCGTGAAAAATATAAATTTTTGCTCTATAACTCTTATCACTTTCGCCCTGAAGTAGCACCTTGGCACAGTAACAACTAATTGAGGAGTGCTTATCATAAACAATTTAAGATAGCAGTATTTCGGTATAGATTATTCATTCAACAATCATTCACCGAAGTGGAGGTAGATATCCACCACTCACATCAAAACTGAGATAAATAATTGTTTTATTAGAAAATACCACACATCATCCGTAGAATTCGTTTATTTCTTTCAACATACTGAAAAAGGTTGGAAGTAAAACTCTTGACGCGCGAGCTTGCCCCTTCG